>NC_041388.1:418022900-418034228 GCF_002162155.2 Triticum dicoccoides | reverse complement strand
GGTTGTGTACTCCTGGGAGTACGTACTCCTGCTTCTCATATACCACATAGATGAATCTTTTATACCACTTTATTATTTTTAATATACTTCATTTGTAATTATTGGATACCCCAAAATGAGTTCCATGAAAAAACTCATGTGAGTCTACATATTTTTAAATGTTTATGTATATACTGATGTGTTTGTACATGAAAAAGGTATATTACAAAAAGTACATCGCAGATGATATTTTTTCAACAAAACTCGTATTGGGGTATCTTAGAATATTTAATGAAGTATATTAAGAATAATAAAGAGGTATAATTAATGTGTATATGAGGTATATTGAGAATGGGAGTACATACTCCCAGGAGTACAGAAGAGTAGTCCTATATAGGGTCGCGCTATTCGTCACCCTGGGTGAGGAAAGGTTATTCTTCACCCCCCCCCCTCTATTTTATCATCAATACCCCATAATTTTACGTTCCGTAAGTTTTGTCTTATTTTCGATGTAAAAAGAGACCGTAAGAAAATATATAATCATTGTAAAAAATATTTTATGTTATGTAAAATTACAAATGTAAAAACATAGTGTAAAATACACATAAACTGCAAATTTTCTTGTCTTATGACCTATTTATTTTCTTATGCCAAATTTTACGTAATGAATCAGTAGGAATGTAACTATTTGAATTGCAAACGTAATTTAATTATGAAATGATCGTAAGATTACCTCGTGTGAAGAATAACTTATTCTACACCCTGGGTGATGAATATTAGCACTATATATATACGATCACGATGAACCAGATGCATAGGATAAAAACTTCTGATTAAATTCCAATTTCAATCGGTTGTAGTTCCACGATCCAATATCATCACATAGCCTAAACCAAGTCAATGCTTTTCCCTTCAAAGATAAAGGGAAGACGTACTTCTTGATAACATCCTCGCATACCTGCAAGCGTAAATAATCCACAAACTTCATCCACATAGATTAGGTACATATCGGGATATAATGTTCCATCTCCTGTAAAAGGATTAGCTAGCAGTTTCTCTATCATATCTGAAGGAATTTCAAAGTAAACATTTTCAGTAGGTTCATTAGGTTGAGGAGCAACTCTTTGCTCTACTGGTCGGGGTGAAGATACCCCGAACTAGCCCCTCAAACAATTATTTTCCATAGTAACAAGTGACAGTAAATTTCAGCAGACTATATAAAATTTTCCTTACCAAATTCCACCTACCAAAGACGCTTCACTCCCCGGCAACAACACCAGAAAAGAGTCTTGCTGACCCACAAGTATAGGGGATTTATCATAGTCCTTTCGATAAGTAAGAGTGTCGAACCCAACGAGGAGCAGAAGGAAATGACAATCGGTTTTCAGTAAGGTATTCTCTGCAAGAATTAAAATTATCGGTAATAGATAGTTTTGTGATACGGTAATTCGTAACGGGTAATAAGTAACAAAAGTAAACAAGGTGCAGCAAGGTGGCTCAATCCTTTTTGTAGCAAAGTACAAGCCTGGACAAACTCTTATATAAAGGAAAGCGCCCCCGAGGACACATGGGAATTATTGTCAAGCTAGTTTTCATAATGCTCATATGATTTGCGTTTGTTACTTTGATAATTTGATATGTGGGTGGACCGGTGCTTGGGTACTGCCCTTCCTTGGACAGGCATCCCACTTATGATTAACACCCCTCGCAAGCATCCGCAACTACAAAAGAAGAATTAAGGTAAACCTAAGCATAGCATGATACATATGGATCCAAATCAGCCCTTTACGAAGCAACGCATAAACCAGGGTTTAAGCTTCTGTCACTCTAGCAACCCATCATCTACTTATTACTTTCCAATGCCTTCCCCTAGGCCCAAACAATGGTGAAGTGTCATGTAGTCGACGTTCACATAACACCACTAGAGGAAAGACAACATACATCTCATCAAAATATCGAATGAACCAAATTCACATGACAACTTATAACAAGACTTCTCCCATGTCCTCAGGAACAAACATAACTACTCACAAATCATATTCATGTTCATAATCAGAGGGGTATTAATGTGTATAAAGGATTTGAACATATAACCTTCCACCGAATTAACCAACTAGTATCAACTACAAGGAGTAATCAACACTATTAGCAACCCACAGGTACCAATCTAAGGTTTTGGGACAAAGACCGGGTATACGATATGAACTAGGGTTTGGGAGGAGATCGTGCTAGTGAATATGTTGATGGAGATTGACCCCCTCCCGATGGGAGGATCGATGGTGATGACGATGGTGATGATTTCCCCCTCTCGGAGGGATGTTTCCCTGGCAGAACAGCTCCGCCGGAGCTCTAGATTGGTTCCGCCAAGGTTCTGCCTGGAGACCGTGGCGCTTCGTCCCAAAAGCTTCCTTCTGATTTTTTGAGGGCACAAGACACCTTATACCAGAAGATGGGCATCGGGGGGCTTCCAGGTGGCCCACGAGGCAGGGGGCGCTCCCAGGGGGTAGGGCGCGCCCTCCACCCTCGTGGACGGTGGGTGGTCCCCCTTTGGTGCTTCCTTCGCCCAATATTATATATATATATATTCCAAAACTGACTTTCATGGAGTTTCAGGACTTTTGGAGTTGTGCATAATGGTCTCTAATATTTGCTCCTTTTCCAGCCTAGAATTCCAGCTCCCGGCATTCTCCCTCTTCATGTAAACCTTGTAAAATAAGATTGAAAAGGCATAAGTATTGTGACATAATGTGTAATAACAACCCATAATGCAATAAATATTGATATAAAAGCATGATGCAAAATGGGCGTATCACGCATCATCTACGCCGTGCGACCAACCTGGCTCGTTGGTTGCGCGCACTTCGCAGGCCCCGTGAAGACCGTCCCGAGTTTAGCGCGCCCCTCTACCGATCGAGCAATGGATTGCCGTTGCGTCGCCCAGTCGGGCCGCAGCGCCGCCGCCCCGTGGTTCTTTTCCTAGCTGCACCGACCCGCGTCACCGTTGCATCGCCCCTTCTGGCCGTAGTGTCGCGACCCGCGATCCCTCGCCGCCCCGAGGCCGTCCGCTCCAGGTCGTCCCGTGGCTGCACCGACCCTTGCGTCTCTGCTGCGTCGGCCCATCCGGCAGTAGCGAGCGTGGCACGCGGTCCATGCCGTTGTCCTAAGGCCGCACCGACTCGCGAACCGCCGTTGCGTCGCCCCTTCGGGCTACGGTGTCGTCGGCGACTCGCGAACCGCATTTCTAATATTATATGTGGATGACATATTGTTAATTGGAAATAAAACAGAATTTCTGGATAGCATAAAAGGATACTTGAATAAGAATTTTTCAATGAAAGACCTCGGTGAAGCTGCTTATATATTGGGCATCAAAATCTATAAAGATAGATTAAGACGGTTAATTGGACTTTCAGAAAGCACATACCTTGATAAAGTTTTGAAGAAGTTCAAAATGGATCAGTCAAAGAAAGGGTTCTTGCCTGTGTTACTCTGACCACTACAGAAGATAGAGAGAAAATGAAAGTCATCCCCTATGCCTCAGCCATAGGTTCTATCATGTATGCAATGCTGGGTACCAGACCTGATGTGTGCCTTGCTACAAGTTTAGTAGGGAGGTACCAAAGTAATCCAGGAGTGGATCATTGGACAGTGGTCAAGAAAATCCTAAAATACCTGAAAAGGACTAAGGATATGTTGGGGAACGAAGTAATTTCAAAAAAAATCCTATGCACACGCAATATCATGGTGATGCATAGCAACAAGAAGGAAGAGTGTTGTCCACGTACCCTCGTAGACCGAAAGCAGAAGCGTTAGCACTACGCGGTTGATGTAGTCGTACGTCTTCATGACCCGACCGATCAAGCACCGAAACTACGGCACCTCGAAGTTCTAGCACACGTTCAGCACGATGACGATCCCCGGACTCCGATCCAGCAAAGTGTCGGGGAAGAGTTCCGTCAGCACGACGGCGTGGTGACGATCTTGATGTTCTACCGTCGCAAGGCTTCGCCTAAGCACCGCTACAATATTATCGAGATTATGGTGGAGGGGGGCACCGCACACGGCTAAGAGAACGATCACGAAGATCAACTTGTGTCTCCAGAGATGCCCCCCTGTCCCTGTATACAAAGGAGCAAGGGGGAGAGGCTGGCCGGCCCTTGGGGTGCGCCAAGGAGGGGGGAGTCCTCCTCCTAGTAGGAGTAGGACTCCCCTTTCCTAGTCCAACTAGGAAGAGAGAAGGGGGAAGGAAAGAGAGGGAGAGGGAGAGGGAAAGAGGGGCCGCGCCCCCTCCCCTAGTCCAATTCGGACTCCCCATGGGAGGGGGCGCGCTACCTCCTAGGCTGCTGCTCTCTCTCTCTCCCCTCAGGCCCACTAAGGCCCAATACTTCCCCGGGGGGTTCCGGTAACCCTTCCGGCACTCCGGTTTTCTCCGAAATCACCAGAAACACTTACGGTGTCCGAATATAGCCGTCCAATATATCGATCTTTACGTCTTGACCATTCCGAGACTCCTCGTCATGTCACCGATCTCACCCGGGACTCCGAACTCCTTCGGTACATCAAAACTCATAAACTCATAATATAACTATCATCAAAACCTTAAGCGTGCGGACCCTACGGGTTCGAGAACAATGTAGACATGACCGAGACACGTCTCCGGTCAATAACCAATAGCGGAACCTGGATGCTCATATTGGCTCCCACATTTTCTACGAAGATCTTTATCGGTCAGACCGCATAACAACATACGTTGTTCCCTTTGTCATCGGTATGTTACTTTCCCGAGATTCGATCGTCGGTATCTCAATACCTAGTTCAATCTCATTACCGGCAAGTCTCTTTACTCGTTCCGTAATACATCATCCTACAACTAACTCATTAGTTGCAATGCTTGCAAGGCTTAAGTGATGTGCATTACCGAGAGGGCCCAGAGATACCTCTCTGACAATCGGAGTGACAAATCCTAATCTCAAAATACGCCAACCCAACAAGTACCTTCGGAGACACCTATAGAGAACCTTTATAATCACCCAGTTATGTTGTGACGTTTGGTGGCACACAAAGTGTTCCTCCGGTAAACGGGAGTTGCATAATCTCATAGTCATAGGAACATGTATAAGTCATGAAGAAAGCAATAGCAACAAACTAAACGATCAAGTGCTATGCTAACGGAATGGGTCAAGTCAATCACATCATTCTCCTACTGATGTGATCCTGTTAATCAAATGACAACTCATGTCTATGGTTAGGAAACATAACCATCTTTGATCAACGAGCTAGTCAAGTAGAGGCATACTAGTGACACTCTGTTTGTCTATGTATTCACACATGTATTATGTTTCTGGTTAATACAATTCTAGCATGAATAATAAACATTTATCATGATATAAGGAAATAAATAATAACTTTATTATTGCCTCTAGGGCATATTTCTTTCAGTCTCCCACTTGCACTAGAGTCAATAATCTAGTTCACGTCGCCATGTGATTTAACATCAATAGTTCACATCACCATGTGATTAACACCCATAGTTCTCATCGACATGTGACCAACACCCAAAGGGTTTACTAGAGTCAATAATCTAGTTCACATCGCTATGTGATTAACACCCAAAGACTACTAGGGTGTGATCTTGTTTTGCTTGTGAGAGAAGTTTAGTCAATGGGTCTGCCACATTCAGACCCGTAAGTATTTTGCAAATTTCTATGTCAACAATGCTCTGCATGGAGATACTCTAGCTAATTGCTCCCACTTTCAATATGTATCCACATTGAGACTTAGAGTCATCTGGATCAGTGTCAAAACTTGCATCGACGCAACCCTTTACGACGAACCTTTTGTCACCTCCATAATCGAGAAACATATCCTTATTCCACTAAGGATAATTTTGACCAATGTCCAGTGATCTACTCCTAGATCACTATTGTACTCCCTTGCCAAACTCAGGGCAGGGTATACAATAGGTCTGGTACACATGATGGCATACTTTATAGAACCTATGGCTGAGGCATAGGGAATGACTTTCATTCTCTCTCTATCTTCTACTGTGGTCGGGTTTTGAGTCTTACTCAACTTCACACCTTTGTAACACAGGCAAGAACTCCTTCTTTGACTGTTCCATTTTGAACTACTTCAAAATCTTGTCAAGGTATGTACTCATTGAAAAACTTATCAAGCGTCTTGATCTATCTCTATAGATCTTGATGCTCAATATGTAAGCAGCTTCACCGAGGTCTTTCTTTGAAAAACTCCTTTGAAACATTCCTTTATGCTTTGCAGAATAATTCTACATTATCTCCAATCAACAATATGGCTTTCACATATACTTATCAGAAATGATGTAGTGCTCCCACTCACTTTCTTGTAAATACAGGCTTCACTGCAAGTCTGTATAAAATTATATGCTTTGATCAACTTATCAAAGCGTATATTCCAACTCCGAGATGCTTGCACCAGTCCATAGATGGATCGTTGGAGCTTGCATATTTTGTTAGTACCTTTAGGATTGACAAAACCTTCTGGTTGCATCATATACAACTCTTCTTTAATAAATCCATTAAGGAATGCAGTTTTGTTTATCCATTTGCCAGATTTCATAAAATGCAGCAATTGCTAACATGATTCGGACAGACTTAAGCATAGGTACGAGTGAGAAACTCTCATCATAGTCAACACCTTGAACTTGTTGAAAACCTTTTTGTGACAATTCTAGCTTTGTAGATAGTAACACTACTATCAGCGTCCGTCTTCCTCTTGAAGATCCATTTTATCTCAATGGCTCGCCGATCATTGGGCAAGTCAATCAAAGTCCATACTTTGTTCTCATACATGGATCTCATCTCAGATTTCATGGCCTCAAGCCATTTCACGGAATATGGGCTCATCATCGCTTCCTCATAGTTCGTAGGCTCGTCATGGTCAAGTAACATGACCTCCAGAACAGGATTACCGTACCACTCTGGTGCGGATCTCACTTTGGTTTACCTACGAGGTTCGGTAGTAACTTGATCTGAAGTTACATGATCATCATCATTAGCTTCCTCACTAATCGGTGTAGTAGTCACAGGAACAGATTTCTGTGATGAACTACTTTCCAATAAGGGAGCAGGTACAGTTACCTCATCAAGTTCTACTTTCCTCCCACTCACTTCTTTTGAGAGAAACTCCTTTTCTAGAAAGGATCCATTCAAAGCAACGAATATATTGCCTTCGGATCTATGATAGAAGGTGTACCCAACATTTTCTTTTGGGTATCCTATGAAGAAGCACTTCTCCGGTTTGGGTTAGAGCTTATCAGGTTGAAACTTTTTCACATAAGCATTGCAACCTCAAACTTTAAGAAATGATATCTTAGGTTTCTTGCCAAACCATAGTTCATACGGTGTCGTCTCAACGGATTTAGATGGTGCCCTATTTAACGTGAATGCAGCTGTCTCTAATGCATAACCCCAAAACGATAGTGGTAGATCGGTAAGAGACATCATAGATCGCACCATATCTAATAAAGTACGGTTATGACGTTCGGACACACCATTATGCTGTGGTGTTCCAGGTGGCGTGAGTAGTGAAACTATTTCACATTGTTTTTAACTGAAGGCCAAACTCGTAACTCAAATATTTTACTTTTGCGATCATATCGTAGAAACTTTCATTTTTGTTACGATGATTCTCCACTTCACTCTGAAATTCTTTGAACTTTTCAAATGTTTCAGACTTGTGTTTCATCAAGTAGATATACTCATATCTTCTCAAATCATGTGTGAAGATCAGAAAATAATGATACCTGCCACGAGCCTCAGTATTCATCGGACCACATACATCAGTATGTATGATTTCCAACAAATCTGTTGCTCGCTCCATTGTTCTGGAGAATGGAGTCTTAGTCATCTTGCCCATGAGGCATGGTTCGCAAGCATCAACTGATTCATAATCAAGTGATTCCAAAAGCCCATCAGCATGGATTTTCTTCATGCGCTTTACACAAATATGACCTAAATGGCAGTGCCACAAATAAATTTCACCATCATTATTAACTTTGCATCTTTTGGTTTCAATATTATGAATATGTGTATCACTACGATCGAGATCCAACGAACCATTTTCATTGGGCGTGTAACCATATAAGGTTTTATTCATGTAAACAGAACAACAATTTATTCTCTTACTTAAATGAATAACCGTATTGCAATAAACATGATCAAATCATATTCATGCTCAACGCAAACACCAAATAACACGTATTTAGGTTCAACACTAATCCCAAAGTATAGGGAGTGTGCGATGATGATCATATCAATCTTGGAACCACTTCCAACACACATCGTCACTTCACCCTTAACTAGTCTATGTTCATTATGCAACTCCCATTTCGAGTTACTACTCTTAGCAACTGAACCAGTATCAAATACCGAGGGGTTGCTATGAACACTAGTAAAATACACATCAATAATCTGTATATCAAATATACCTTTGTTCACTTTGCCATCCTTCTTATCCGCCAAATACTTGGGGCAGTTCCGCTTCCAGTGACCAGTCCCTTTGCAGTAGAAGCACTTAGTCTCAGGCTTAGGACCAGACTTGGGCTTCTTCACTTGAGCAGCAACTTGCTTGCCGTTCTTCTTGAAGTTCCCCTTCTTCCCTTTGCCCTTTTCTGGAAACTAGTGGTCTTGTCTACCATCAACACTTGATATTTTTCTTGATTTCTACCTTCGTCGATTTCAGCATTACGAAGAGCTTGGGAATCGTTTCCGTTATCCCTTGCATATCATAGTTCATCACGAAGTTCTACTAACTTGGTAATGGTGACTAGAGAATTTTGTCAATCACTATTTTATCTGGAAGATTAACTCCCACTTGATTCAACCGATTGTAGTACCTAGACAATCTGAGCACATGCTCACTGCTTGAGCTATTCTCCTCCATCTTTTAGCTATAGAACTTATTGGATACTTCATATCTCTCAACTCGGGTATTTGCTTGAAATATTAACTTCAACTCCTGGAACATCTCATATGGTCCATGACGTTCAAAACGTCTTTGAAGTCCCGATTCTAAGCCATTTAAGCATGGTGCACTAAACATCAAGTAGTCATCATATTGAGCTAGCCAAATGTTCATAACATCTGCATCTGCTCCTGCAATAGGTTTGTCACCTAGCGGTGCATCAAAGACATAATTCTTCTGTGCAGCAATGAGGATAAACCTCAGATCACAGATCCAATCCGCATCATTGCTACTAACATCTTTCAACTTAGTTTTCTCTACGAACATATCAAAAATAAAACAAGGGAGCTAAACGCGAGCTATTGATCTACAACATAGATATGCTAATACTACCAGGACTAAGTTCATGATAAATTAAAGTTCAATTAATCATATTACTTAAGAACTCCCACTTAGATAGACATCCCACTAATCCTCTAAGTGATCACGTGATCCAAATCAACTAAACCATGTCCGATCAACACGTGAGATGGAGTAGTTTCAATGGTGAACATCACTATGTTGATCATATCTACTATATGATTCACGCTCGACCTTTCGGTCTCCGTGTTCCGAGGCCATATCTGTTATATGCTAGGCTCGTCAAGTTTAACCTGAGTATTCCGCGTGTGCAACTATTTTGCACCCGTTGTATCTGAACGTAGAGCCTATCACACCCGATCATCACATGGTGTCTCAGCACGAAGAACTTTCGCAATGGTGCATACTCTGGGAGAACACTTATACTTTGATAATTTAGTGAGGGATCATCTTATAATGCTACCGTCAATCAAAGCAAGATAAGATGCATAAAAGATAAACATCACATGCAATCAATATAAGTGATATGATATGGCCATCATCATCTTGTACTTGTGATCTCCATCTCCGAAGTACCGTCATGATCACCATCGTCATCGGCGTGACACCTTGATCTCCATCATAGCATCATTGTCGTTGTGACGCCCCCGATTTAACCGTACACTAATCATGCACGCAAATGTGTACGATCAAGATCAGGGACTCACGGGAAGATATCACAACACAACTCTACAAATAAAATAAGTCATACAAGCATCATAATACAAGCCAGGGGCCTCGAGGGCTCGAATACAAGTGCTCGATCATAGACGAGTCAGCGGAAGCAACAATATCTGAGTACAGACATAAGTTAAACAAGTGTGCCTTAAGAAGGCTAGCACAAACTGGGATACAGATCGAAAGAGGCGCAGGCCTCCTGCCTGGGATCCTCCTAACTACTCCTGGACGTCGTCAGCGGGCTGCACGTAGTAGGGGCACCTCCGGTGTAGTAGGGGTCGTCGTCGACGGTGGCGTCTGGCTCCTGGACTCCAGCATCTGGTTGCGACAACCAGAAAGAAAGGAAAGGGGGAAAAGGGGGAAGAAAGCAACCGTGAGTACTCATCCAAAGTACTCGCAAGCAAGGAACTACACTACATATGCATGGGTATATGTGTAAGGAGGCTATATCAGTGGACTGAACTGCAGAATGCCAGAATAAGAGGGGGATAGCTAATCCTATCGAAGACTACGCTTCTGGCAGCCTCCGTCTTGCATCAAGTAGAAGAGAGTAGATTGAAGTCCTCCAAGTAGCATCTCCAAATAGCATCTCCAAGTAGCATCGCATAGCATAAACCTACCCGGCGATCCTCTCCTCGTCGCCCTGCGGAAAAGCGATCACCGGGTTGTCTGTGGAACTTTGAAGGGTGTGTTTTATTAAGTATCCGGTTCTAGTTGTCATAAGGTCAAGGTACAACTCCAAGTCGTCCTGTTACCGAAGATCACGGCTATTCGAATAGATTAACTTCCCTGTAGGGGTGCACCACATAACCCAACACGCTCGATCCCATTTGGCCGGACACACTTTCCTGGGTCATGCCCGGCCTCGGAAGATCAACACGTCGCAGCCCCACCTAGGCAAAACAGAGAGACCAGCACGCCGGTCTAAACCTAAGCGCGCAGGGGTCTGGGCCCATCGCCCTGAGCACACCTGCACGTTGCGTGGGCGGCCGAAAGCAGACCTAGCCTAGTGGCGTTCCAGTCCAATTCGGCGCGCGCCGCTCCGTCGCTGACGTCTGAAGTGCTTCGGCTGATACCACGACGTCGGGATACCCATAACTACTCCCACGTAGATGGTTAGTGCGTATAGGCTCGTAGCCGACTCAGATCAAATACCAAGATCTCGTTAAGCGTGTTAAGTATCCGCGAACGCCGAACAGGGCCAGGCCCACCTGTCTCCTAGGTGGTCTCAACCTGCCCTGTCGCTCCGCCACAAAGTAACAGTCGGGGGCCGTCGGGAACTCAGGCCCACCACTACCTGGATGGAGCCACCTGCCCCTTCAGCCCCCA
>NC_041388.1:418014033-418018963 GCF_002162155.2 Triticum dicoccoides | reverse complement strand
CTCGAGAAATGAACTATGGGAGCGGGTTTCTAAAGCAATAGTTCATCATTAAACCAAGGAGAGGACAAGGAGGTGTCTGGTGAACTCAACGGCAATTCACCGAGATTACCAAAAGATGGATTTCCACCATTAAGTGAACAAGGAGATAACATTTGTCAGATCAAATGATATAAGGAAGTATGCTCGAGGAAAACATACACAATTAAACATTGGTTGATATGTGCGCCCAAAATATGGGTTGGGTTGCACGACCAATGTCAGAATGGTGATTCAATTAGCGAAGGACTTAGAATGAACTATCGCCCATTCACTTCAAAGCAATAGGGTTGTTAGAAGTTTTGAATTCACACGTCATAGCTCCATTGTCGGTATTCCGGTTGAAAACAATACGGGGACCAAGGAATGAACGAAGATGGCAAGAAATATTATGTTATGAAGAATTATTAAGAGGTGGTGAAATTCTCACGACATTCTTGACAAAAAGAGATGGTAATACTACCGAGGTAAGGAAGATCGACTGCTGGTTAGCAGTGATCTCAAGGTTTACACCAAACACGAACAAGTTGTGTTGAACGGAAGGCAATAAAGTGGTCGATGAGAACAGGAATCATCGAGGGGCAAGGATGGTATTACCCATCATGAATTCAACTGAATTCCTGGAAGAGCTCATAAGGTTGATGATGATCACGACACAAGTGTCGAGAGTTTCCATGCCGATGTGATCAATCAGCGACGACATCAAGTCAAAGTAATGATGAAGCAAGAGGTTAATGGAACCACGGTTATGGCATAAACTCGAACTCAAGCTTGTTGTTTAAGGTGAAAGGGAATGACGAGGAAAATCGACGTAAGCTTAATTCATCGTCGAAAATTGTGCTCCGAGAAGAAGGACCGGGTAGCACAGTTAAAATCATCACGACAATGATATAGCCAAACAGGCTAGGAATGACATGATCGGGTACAAACTCGTACTTATAGAAGCTTACTGAAGAGTGGTTGAACCGTAGAGCGGACTCGGTTCAGTTATCGATGTCTTTGAGTGTTCAATAACTCAGAGCCCATGAAAAATTGTAATCAGTGAGTATGTAGTACTTGATGAAGAACTCATAGGAAGTTATGCAGTTCCAAGATAATCTCGAGATACCAGGGGGTAATACTCGACGACAGATCAAAATAGAGGTTGGACTGGGGTATTGCTCTACAGAAGACAAGTGCTTAAACCTGCACGAGAAACGTAATTTAAAGGAGAACATGGTCGGAACCACGATTGCAAAATGCCAGATCCCAGATATAAGATGAACTTATACCAAAGGAATAATTAATTTAAGAGGAGCTTTAATGATAAGATCTACACCGAGTCCATGGGCATGAACGCAAGGTTCAAGGTCGACTCCCACTTCTCCAATGCATACCTTTTCATTCACTTTTCATTTTCGACGAAGTCGTAGTGTTGAAATTTTATCTGGTAATCACCCGAAGAATATAACTCGTGAAAACTCTCGGGTTTGCACAGTCTAGGGAAGGCCTTGGTCCAACCCATCGGGTATCTTAGGAACATATACTACAAAGTTCAGAAGTAAATAACACAAGCCCGAAAGCAGAGCATGGTTGGCCAAGCAGAGGATACAACTTAACAACGGCATCATGTATAAGGGGAAGAACTCACAAGGTGTTCAAATGTGAAGGACACTGTCGGGTAACAATCCAACAAAGGACTTGATAGTCCACAAAGGATCTGATATGAGTATCGGTACTCAACCAGAGGAAGCAGATTATAGAAACAACTGACTAACTCAATTGTCAAATGCAAAGGAATTATGTTTTTCAAATCAAGGGATCAGAAGCAATGCTCTGATTAGGGGTGGATAAGTTGAATAGCCGTAGGGTACAATCGAAGACAATTGGATTGGTTGAGAACCAATTCCAGTAAAAAGAATGGCAGCTCAGCCGGAAAAGTAATTTATAAGGATCAATGATGTTTGCGTGTATTCGCAAACATATTGAGTCAACAGACTCAAAATGGTAATGACAAGGAATGTCAATATGACTACGAGACTTATGGGATTATCCATAATGCAAGCAAGCAAGAATTTCAAGAGCCAAAGGCTCCAAAGGATTTTCGGAAGATCGAATATTATTTTGAAGACTTTTGTGAAACACAAGAACAACTGGGGATGAGCGGATACTCGGCAAGCGCGAGTAATTATCCGTAGGGGTATTCATGCAGCAAGGAACTGCAGGGCAGTAAGCGTAAAGAATTCTCGGAATACCGAAGAGTATTTCAGGACATCTTGTAATAACAAGAGCAACTGGGGATGAATGTAAGAATAACAACTGCAAGTAGTTATCCATAAGGGTTTGCGGTGGAAGGGGGATTGCAAACGCGATGAACACAAGTTCTCGGGTTAACAGCGGAGAGTATCTTCAGGGTCTTCTGGTGCAGCAGACGATCATCAGTAACAAGGGGCTCTCCGGGTGAAAGTGATAACGAGATCCTATTGTTAGATTTAGTAAACTTCATTTAACCCGAAAAGAGGAGAGATCAGAGTCCCAGAGTAAAGGTCGAGGAGTAAAAGATCCTAGTACCACCCAATGGCGACGTGGGCCCGTAAGGCTCACAGCCATGTTAGTAAAAGTTTTGTAGTGACTAGACTCGACTTCGGCCAAGGAGTGTGGAAGGGGGATTCCTACAGGCAGTCGGCTCTGATACCAACTTGTGACGCCCCCGATTTAATCGTACACTAATCATGCACGCAAATGTGTACGATCAAGATCAGGGACTCACGGGAAGATATCACAACACAACTCTACAAATAAAATAAGTCATACAAGCATCATAATACAAGCCAGGGGCCTCGAGGGCTCGAATACAAGTGCTCGATCATAGACGAGTCAGCGGAAGCAACAATATCTGAGTACAGACATAAGTTAAACAAGTGTGCCTTAAGAAGGCTAGCACAAACTGGGATACAGATCGAAAGAGGCGCAGGCCTCCTGCCTGGGATCCTCCTAACTACTCCTGGACGTCGTCAGCGGGCTGCAAGTAGTAGTAGGCACCTCCGGTGTAGTAGGCGTCGTCGTCGACGGTGGAGTCTGACTCCTGGACTCCAGCATCTGGTTGCGACAACCAGGTAGAAGGGAAAGGGGGAAAAGAGGGAGAAAAGCAACCGTGAGTACTCATCCAAAGTACTCGCAAGCAAGGAACTACACTACATATGCATGGATATATGTGTAAGGAGGCCATATCAGTGGACTGAACTGCAGAATGCCAGAATAAGAGGGGGATAGCTAATCCTGTCGAAGACTACGCTTCTGGCAGCCTCCGTCTTGCAGCATATAGAAGAGAGTAGATTGTAGTCCTCCAAGTAGCATCTCCAAGTAGCATCTCCAAGTAGCATCTCCAAGTAGCATCGCATAGCATAAACCTACCCGGCGATCCTCTCCTCGTCGCCCTGCGGAAAAGCGATCACCGGGTTGTCTGTGGAACTTGGAAGGGTGTGTTTTATTAAGTATCCGGTTCTAGTTGTCATAAGGTCAAGGTACAACTCCAAGTCGTCCTGTTACCGAAGATCACGGCTATTCGAATAGATTAACTTCCCTGCAGGGGTGCACCACATAACCCAACACGCTCGATCCCATTTGGCCGGACACACTTTCCTGGGTCATGCCCGGCCTCGGAAGATCAACACGTCGCAGCCCCACCTAGGCACAACAGAGAGGCCAGCACGCCGGTCTAAACCTAAGCGCACAGGGGTCTGGGCCCATCGCCCATAGCACACCTGCACGTTGCGAGGGCGGCCGAAAGCAGACCTAGCCTAGTGGCGTTCCAGTCCAATTCGGCGCGCGCCGCTCCGTCGCTGACGTCTAAAGTGCTTCGGCTGATACCACGACGTCGGGATACCCATAACTACTCCCACGTAGATGGTTAGTGCGTATAGGCTCGTAGCCGACTCAGATCAAATACCAAGATCTCGTTAAGCGTGTTAAGTATCCGCGAACGCCGAACAGGGCCAGGCCCACCTGTCTCCTAGGTGGTCTCAACCTGCCCTGTCGCTCCGCCACAAAGTAACAGTCGGGGGCCGTCGGGAACTCAGGCCCACCACTACCTGGATGGAGCCACCTGCCCCTTCAGCCCCCACGTCAGAATCACTTGCGGGTACTCAATGAGCTGACCCGACTTTAGTCACCATCTGTATAGTATGTATGTATGTATAGTATATACCCGTGATCACCTCCCGAGTGATCACGGTCCAATATTATAGCAAGGCAGACTGACACGAATGTAGGGCCAACAATGATAAACTAGCATCCTATACTAAGTATTTAGGATTGCAGGTAAGGTATCAACAGATGTAGCGACAATGTCAGGCTATGCATGAGAATAGGATTAACGAAAGCAGTAACATGCTACACTACTCTAATGCAAGCAGTATAGAGGAGAATAGGCGATATCTGGTGATCAAAGGGGGGGCTTGCCTGGTTGCTCTGGCAAGAGAGAGGGGTCGTCAACTCCGTAGTCGAACTGGGCAGCAGCAGCGTCGGTCTCGTAGTCTACCGAAGAGAAGAGGGGGGGAGAAACAGTAAATACATAGCAAGCAAGTGCATAACAGGTCAACAAGCAGAGCTAGACGTGTTCTAACGCGGTATGAGGTGGTACTGGTTAAGGGGGGAATCATCCGGGAAAGTATTCCCGGTGTTTCGTGTTTTCGGGCAGAGGAGCCGGAGGGGGAAAGTTGCGGGTTCGATAGGTTAGGGGGGTGTGGCGGACGAACGGACTGCGTAACCGGATTCGTCTCGTCGTTCTGAGCAACTTTCATGTAGAAAGTATTTTAATCCGAGTTACGGATTAAAAGATATGATTTTTAAAAGATTTCAACAATTTTGGAATTTAATTATTTATTTAATTAATTCGAAAAAAATGTATTTATGA
>NC_041388.1:417980765-418012585 GCF_002162155.2 Triticum dicoccoides | reverse complement strand
GGGGGGGGGGCCTTTCTCTCTTTTCCCTTTTTTTTCTTTTGTTTGTTTTCTGTTTTCTTTTATTATTTCTTTCTTTCTTTATTTTAGTTGCATTTTAATTTAGTAAAATATACACTTAGTATTTCAACTTAGTCCATAGTCACAAAAATAAATCTAGACCCCAAATAACTTAGTTTGACATTTTATTAATTATAAAAGGTATTTAATAAATCTCTTTGCTACTGTTTTATTTATCTCATAGTATTTAAACATTTTATAAATGTGCGGTTTTCCCATCATAATTATCTATGCAATATTTGGTTCACTCCGAACATTTTAGTTTTAATATTTGAAAAGTTTTATCGTTTGCCTGATTTTGAATTTGAATTTGAATTGATTTCGAACTAACTCGAGATTAGCAACTATAAACGAGGTGACGTGGCACCATTAGCTGAGGATCACTGTAGCTTAATTACCCGGGCATCACAGTCGTCTCGCCAATCTTATGCTTCCACGATTATCGCTACCGCTTAGTGATAAAGTAAAGCATTACAGCGCGATTGCATTGCATACAATAAAGCGACAACCATAAGGCTCTTGCCAGTTGCCGATAACTCGGTTACAAAACATGATCATCTCATACAATAAAATTTAGCATCATGTCTTGACCATATCACATCACAACATGCCCTGCAAAAACAAGTTAGACGTCCTCTACTTTGTTGTTGCAAGTTTTACGTGGCTGCTACGGGCTTTAGCAAGAACCGTTCTTACCTACGCATCAAAACCACAACGATAGTTTGTCAAGTTGGTGCTGTTTTAACCTTCGCAAGGACAGGGCATAGCCACACTTGGTTCAACTAAAGTTGGAGAAACTGACACCCAGCCACCTGTGTGCAAAGCACGTCGGCAGAACCAGTCTCGCGTAAGCGTACGCGTAATGTCTATCCGGGCCGCTTCATCCAACAATACCGCCGAACCAAAGTATGACATGCTGGTAAGCAGTATGACTTATATCGCCCACAACTCACTTGTGTTCTACTCGTGCACAACATCAACGCATAAAACCTAGGCTCGGATGCCACTGTTGGGGAACGTAGTAATTTCAAAAAATTTCCTACGCACACGCAAGATCATGGTGGTGCATAGCAACGAGAGGGAAGAGTGTTGTCCACGTACCCTCATAGACCAAAAGCGGAAGCGTTAGCACAACGCGGTTGATGTAGTCGTACGTCTTCACGGCCTGACCGATCAAGCACCGAAACTACGGCACCTCCGAGTTCTAGCACACGTTCAGCTCGATGACGATCCCCGGACTCCGATCTAGCAAAGTGTCGGGGAAGAGTTCCGTCAGCACAATGACATGGTGACGATCTTGATGTTCTACCATCGCAGGGCTTCGCCTAAGCACCGCTACAATATTATCGAGGATTATGGTGGAGGGGGGCACCGCACACGGCTAAGAGAACGATCATGAAGATCAACTTGTGTCTCTAGAGGTGCCCCCTTGCCCCTGTATATAAAGGAGCAAGGGGGAGAGGCTGGCCGGCCCTTGGGGCGCGCCAAGGAGGGGGGAGTCCTCCTCTTAGTAGGAGTAGGACTCCCCTTTCCTAGTCCAACTAGGAAGAGAGAAGGGGGAAGGAAAGAGAGGGAGAGGGAGAGGGAAAGAGGGGCCGCGCCCCCCTCCCCTAGTCCAATTCGAACTCCCCATGGGAGGGGCGCACCACCTCCTGGGCTGCCACCCTCTCTCTCCCCTCAGGCCCACTAAGGCCCAATACTTCCCCGGGGGTTCCGGTAACCCTTCCGGCACTCCGATTTTCTCCGAAATCACCCGAAACACTTCTGGTGTCCGAATATAGCCGTCCAATATATCGATCTTTACGTCTCGACCATTTCGAGACTCCTCGTCATGTCCACGATCTCATCCGGGACTCCGAACTCCTTCGGTACATCAAAACTCATAAACTCATACTCCCTCCATTCCTAAATATAAGGTGTATAGTTTTTGGCACGAAAATTAAAGAACACACGTGGAGTGAAAATTTCACAAGTTTTGGGCGAGATTACACCTGACTAATTGACATGAGAAAATAGAGGAGTTTGCCTAATATAAGTAAACGTAATCAAATCCCTAAAAAATTATTCAAACGAGTGGTGCAACGCAATACACCTTATATTTCGAACTTTTTCTAAAACATCTATACACCTTATATCAAGGAACAGAGGGAGTAATATAACTATCATCAAAACCTTAAGCATGCGGACCCTACGGGTTCGAGAACAATGTAGATATGACCGAGACACGTCTCCGGTCAATGACCAATAGTGGAACCTGGATGCTCATATTGGCTCCCACATATTCTACGAATATCTTTATCGGTCAGACCGCATAACAACATACGTTGTTCCCTTTGTCACCAGTATGTTACTTGCCCGAGATTCGAACGTCGGTATCTCAATACCTAGTTCAATCTCGTTACCATCAAGTCTCTTTACTCGTTCCGTAATACATCATCCTGCAACTAACTCATTAGTTGCAATGCTTGCAAGCCTTAAGTGATGTGCATTACTGAGAGGGCCCAGAGATACCTCTCCGACAATCGGAGTGACAAATCCTAATCTCGAAATACGCCAACCCAACAAGTACCTTCGGAGACACCTGTAGAGCACCTTTATAATCACCCAGTTACGTTGTGACGTTTGGTGGCACACAAGGTGTTCCTCCGGTAAACGGGAGTTGCATAATCTCATAGTCATAGGAACATGTATAAGTCATGAAGAAAGCAATAGCAACAAACTAAACGATCAAGTGCTATGCTAACGGAATGGGTCAAGTCAATCACATCATTCTCCTAATGATGTGATCCCGTTAATCAAATGACAACTCATGTCTATGGTTAGGAAACATAACCATCTTTGATCAACGAGCTAGTCAAGTAGAGGCATACTAGTGACACTCTGTTTGTCTATGTATTCACACATGTATTATGTTTCCGGTTAATACAATTCTAGCATGAATAATAAACATTTATCATGATATAAGGAAATAAATAATAACTTTATTATTGCCTCTAGGGCATATTTCCTTCAGGATATGTTTCTCGTTTATGGAGGTGACAAAGAGATCGTCGTAAATGGTTACATCGATGCAAGCTTTGACAATGATCCAGATGACTCTAAGTCACAAACCGGATACATATTTATATTGAATGGTGGAGCTGTTAGTTGGTGCAGTTCCAAGCAGAGCGTTGTGGCAGGATCTACGTGTGAAGTGGAGTATATAGCTGCTTTGGAAGTTGCAAATGAAGGAGTCTGGATGAAGGAGTTCATATCCGATATAAGTGTAATACCTAGTGCATCGGGTCCAATGAAAATATTTTGTGACAATACTGGAGCAATTGCCTTAGCAAAGGAATCCAGATTTCACAAGAGAACCAAACACATCAAGAGACGCTTCAATTCCATCCGTGATCAAGTCAAGGAGGAAGACTATGAGATTTGCAAGATACATACGGATCTGAATGTTGCAGACCCGTTGACTAACCCTCTCTCACGAGCAAAACATGATCAGCACCAAGACTCCATGGGTGTTAGAATCATTACTATGTAATCTAGATTATTGACTCTAGTGCAAGTGGGAGACTGAAGGAAATATGCCCTAGCGGCAATAATAAAGTTATTATTTATATTTCCTTATATCATGATAAATGTTTATTTTTCATGCTAGAATTGTATTAACCGGAAACTTAGTACATGTGTGAATACATAGACAAACAGAGTGTCCCTAGTATGCCTCTACTTGACTAGCTCGCTAATCAAAGATGGTTAAGTTTCCTGACCATTGACATATGTTGTCATTTGATGAATGGGATCACATCGTTAGAGAATGATGTGATGGACAAGACCCATCCGTTAGCTTAGCATAATGATCGTTTAGTTTTAGTGCTATTGCTTTCTTCATGACTTATACATGTTCCTCTAACTATGAGATTATGCAACTCCCGAATACCGTAGGAACACCTTGAGTGCTATCAAACGTCACAACGTAACTGGGTGATCATGAAGATGCTCTACAGGTGTCTCCAATGGTGTTTGTTGAGTTGGCATAGATCGAGATTAGGATTTTTCACTCCGTGTATCGGAGAGGTATCTCTGGGCCCTCTCGATAATGCACATCACTATGAGCCTTGAAAGCAATGTGATAAATGAGCTAGTTACGGGATGATGCATTAAGGAACGAGTAAAGAGACTTGCTGGTAATGAGATTGAACTAGGTATGATGATACCGACGATTGAATCTCGGGCAAGCAACATACCGATGACAAAGGGAATGACGTATGTTGTTATGCGGTTTGACTGATAAAGAACTTCATATAATATATAGGAACCAATATGATCATCCAGGTTCTGCTATTGTTTATTGACAGGAGATTTGTCTCGGTCTTGTCTACATAGTTCTCGAACCTGTAGGGTCCGCACGCTTAACGTTCGATGACGATTTGTATTATGAGTTATGTGTTTTTGATAACCGAAGTTTGTTCAGAGTGCTGTATAAGATCACGGACATGATGAGGAGTCTCGAAATGGTTGAGACATAAAGAATGATATATTGGACGATGTTATTCGGACACCGGATGAGTGCCGAGAGGTACCGGATAACTATCGGAGTGCTGGAGGGTTATCAGAACCCCCCGGGGGAACTAATGGGCCTTCATGGGCCTTGATACGTCTCCGTCGTATCTATAATTTTTGATTGTTCCATGCCAATATTATTCAACTTCCATATACTTTTTGGCAACTTTTTTTACTATTTTTGGGACTAACATATTGATCCAGTGCCCAGTGCCAGTTCCTGTCTGTTGCATGTTTTTTGTTTCGCAGAATATCCATATCAAACAGAGTCCAAACGGGATAAAAACGGGCGGAGCTTATTTTTGGAAAATATGGAAAATTTGGAAGGAAAATCAATGCGAACCAGTGCCCGAGGTGGTCACGAGGCAGGGGGCGCGCCCCCTACCCTCGTGAGCCCACCGTAAGGCGGTTGACGCTCTTATTTTGCCACAAGAAAGCTAATATTCGGAAAAAATCACAGCGAAGGTTTCAGGCCAATCGGAGTTACGGATCTCCATATATATACGAAACGGTGAAACAGAGCCAGAAGAGAACGCGGAACCAGAGAGAAACAGAGAGATAGATCCAATCTCGGAGGGGCTCTCGCCCCTCCCACGCCATGGGAGCCAAGGACCAGAGGGTAAACCCTTCTCCCATCTAGGGAGGAGGTCAAGGAAGAAGAATAAGGGGGGCCCTCTCCCCCTTGCTTCCGGTGGCGCCGGAGCGCTGCCGGGGCCATCACCATCACCGCCATCTTCACCAACAACTTCACCGCCATCATCACCAACTCTTCCCCCCTCTATGCAGCGGTGTAACCTCTCTCTTACCCTCTGTAATCTCTACTTAAACATGGTGCTCAATGCTATATATTATTTCCCAATGATTTATGGCTATCCTATGATGTTTGAGTAGATCTGTTTTGTCCTAATGGCTATTTGATGATCGTGATTGGTTTGAGTTGTATGTTTTATTATTGGTGCTGTCCTATGGTGCTCTCCGTGTTGCGCAAGCGTGAGGGATTCCCACTATAGGGTTTGCAATATGTTCATGATTTGCTTATGGTGGGTGGCGTGAGTGACAGAAGCACAGACCCGAGTAAGTATGTTGTTTGCGTATGGGATAAAGGGGACTTGATACTTTAATGCTATGGTTGGGTTTTACCTTAATGAATCTTTAGTAGTTGCGGATGCTTGCTAGAGTTCCAATCATAAGTGCATATGATCCAAGTAGAGAAAGTATGTTAGCTTATGCCTCTCCCTCAAATAAAATTGCAATAATGATTACCGGTCTAGTTATCGATTGCCTAGGGACAAATAACCTTCTTGTTGACAAAAGCTCTTTACTAAAACTAATTTAGTTGTCACTTTATCTAAACAGCCCCTAGCTTTTATTTACGTGCTCTTTACTTTCCTGCAAGCTTACCCAAAAACACCTACAAAGTACTTCTAGTTTCATACTTGTTCTAGGTAAAGCGAACGTCAAGCGTGCATAGAGTTGTATCGGTGGTCGATAGAACTTGAGGGAATATTTGTTCTACCTTTAGCTCCTCGTTGGGTCCGATACTCTTACTTATCGAAAGAGGCTACAATTGATCCCCTATACTTGTGCGTTATCAGCCCTTAGTGGAGAGAGAGGAGGGCCACAAGGGGCTGGCCGCCCCCCTTGAAGTCTGAATTGGACTAAGGGAAGGGGGCGGCGCCTGATAAGTCTCCAACATATCTATAATTTTTGATTGTTCCATGCTACTATATTATCCATCTAGGATGTTTTATATGCATTTATATGCTATTTTATATGATTTTTCGGACTAACCTATTAACCTAGAGCCCAATGTCAGTTTCTGTTTTTTCCTTGTTTTCGAGTATCTCAGAAAAGGAAAACCAAACGGAGTCCAATTGACCTGAAATTTCACGGAGATCATTTTTGGACCAGAAGAAGCCCACGGAGTACCGGAGATGGGCCAGAAGTGTCCCGAGGCCACCACGAGGGTGGGGGCGCGCCCTACCCCCCTGGGCGGCCCCCTACCTCATGGCCGCCTTGGGGACCCCCCTGACTTGTTCCCGACCCCAACACCTCTTATATAACCCCAAACTTCCAGAAAAAAACCTAGATCAGGAGTTCCGCCACCGCAACCCTCTGTAGCCACCGAAAATCAATCTAGACCCGTTCTGGTACCCTGCCGGAGGGGGGGTCCCTCTCCAGTGGCCATCTTCATCATCCCAGTGCTCTCCATGACAAGGAGGGAGTAGTTCACCCTCGGGGCTGAGGGTATGTACTAGTAGCTATGTGTTTGACTCTCTCTCTCGTGTTCTTGATTTGGAACGATCTTGATGTATCACGAGCTTTGCTATTATAGTTGGACCTTATGATGTTTCTCCCCCTCTACTTTCTTGTGATGGATTGAGTTTTCCCTTTGAAGTTATCTTATCGGATTGAGTCTTTAAGGATTTGAGAACACTTGATGTATGTCTTGCATGTGCTTATCTGTGGTGACAATGGGATATCATGTGATCCACTTGATGCATGTTTTGGTGATCAACTTGCGAGTTCCGTGACCTCGTGAACTTATGCATAGGGGTTGGCACACGTTTTCGTCTTGACTCTCTGGCAAAAACTTTAGGGCACTCTTTGAAGTTCTTTGTGTTGGTTGAATAGATGAATCTGAGATTGTGTGATGCATATCGTATAATCATACCCACAGATACTTGAGGTGACATTGGAGTATCTAGGTGACATTAGGGTTTTGGTTGATTTGTGTCTTAAGGTATTATTCTAGTACAGACTCTAGGATAGATTCAACGGAAAGAATAGCTTCGTGTTATTTTACTACATATTCTTGAATAGATCGATCAGAATGAATAACTTTGAGGTGGTTTCGTACCCTACGACAATCTCTTCGTTTGTTCTCCGCTATTAGTGACTTTGGAGTGACTCTTTGTTGCATGTTGAGGGATAGTTATATGATCCAATTATGTTATTGTTGTTGAGAGAACTTGCACTAGTGAAAGTATGAACCCTAGGCCTTGTTTCCTAGCATTGCAATACCATTTGTGCTCACCTTTATCATTAGTTACCTTGCTGTTTTGATATTTTCAGATTACAAAAACCTATATCTACTATCCATATTACACTTGTATCACCATCTCTTCGCCGAACTAGTGCACCCATTCAATTTACCATTGTATTGGGTGTGTTGGGGACACAAGCGACTCTTTGCTATTAGGTTGCAGGGTTGTTTGGGAGTGACCATCTTCATCCTACGCCTCCCACGGATTGATAAACCTTAGGTCATCCACTTGAGGGAAATTTGCTACTGTCCTGCAAACCTTTGCACTTGGAGGCCCAACAACGTCTACAAGAAGAATGTTGCATAGTAGACATCAAGCTCTTTTCTGGCGCCATTGCCGGGGAGGTTAGTGCTTGAAGGTATATCTTTAGATCTTGCAATTGAATCTTTTAGTTTCTTGTTTTATCACTAGTTTAGTCTATAAAAGAAAATTACAAAAAAATGGAATTGAGGGTACCTCATATGCTTCATCTTTTTAATATCTTTCATGAAAATAAGGATTCTGATAATTGTGCCAAAATGCTAGAAGAAGAATGCATTAAAATGTTTGGCACTAAATCTTTGAATGATAAGCACGATTGCAATGTTGTTAGTATGAACTCCTTGAATATCCATAGTACTAATGATGATTGCACTAGTCATGATGAAAATATATCATATAAGCATGTCAATTTTTGTGGAGTGCATAGAGATTGCAAGTACACACCAAATAGGGAAGATAGATTGTGCAGGAGGCATAAGTATTTAGAAACTAAATGGTTGCAAGAAAGGATAGATGTTTGTGCTGAAAATTTAAATTTTCCTAGCCACCCTTGTGAACTTTGCAATGAATGTGGTCATTTAAATATCCAATGCAAATTGTTTCATGATTGAATCGTGTCCAAAAATTCTGATGACTTGATTTCGCTTGCGCATCATAATGAACTTAGTTTGCTTCTGGGTTATGAAGAAATGAAACATATAACTAAGGATATTCCAGAATTTGCCCTTGATAAATTTCTTGATTTTATCCAGAGGAAATTTATATGTCTTGTGCGGTGAATTGCATTGAAAATCCTTATATTAACAATTACATAAAGTCAAGAAAACAATTACAAGATGAAGATAATACTAATGAAAGGGAAGAGACTTCCCAATATCCTCCTATTATTTCTTATGATGAATCAGGTAACGAGGAGGAGCCTTCTATTCAACCAATCTCATTAATAAGGATCTCCGGAAAGAGGAGCCTTCTATTCAACCAATCTCATTAATAAGGATCTCCGGAAAGAGGATTAAACCCACACATGATGTAGAGAAGAAAAAGAAAAGACGGAGAAGCAAAGGTAAAAAGGCATCCCTCTCAAATGATGTTGCTCCTACTACTCATTGTGATGATATTAGTTGATATAATATTGGTGCTATCCATACTATTAATGATGAGAGTGATTATGCTTATGATATGAAAAGGCCCAAGCTTGGGGATGCTATATTTGATGAAAATGACATGTTTGAGAATTTATTTGCTGCAATTAATGTTTGCCCCAAGATTGGAGATGATATGTTTTATGAAGATGATATTTTTAACCTCCCAAGTTTTGATATGCAAATTTATTGTGATGATAGCATGCCTCCTATTTATGATGATTATATTGATGAAAGTGGGTTTGGAAGAGTTTCAACTTTAGGAAGTAATGATCCCACTATTTTGGAGGATGTTGAATCTTATTGTGACAATTATGAAAGTGGATTTGGAGAGGTCATGACTTTATTTAGTAATGATTCCACTATCTTGGAAGAGGTTTCAATTGATTATGATGAGAACAAAGTTTCTACTTATGATGATTATTGTGATGATACTTATGCTATAAAAAGAAGAGATGATTATATTTATAAAACTTGTCATGATTATGATTACCCTTTTTCTGAACATTACTCCTTTAATGTGGAACCAATTTATAGTATTCGAGTTTCTTATGATGCTCCCACTATTCCGAATGAGAAGAATTTTGCTTGTGGAGAGTAACAAAACTTCAATGCTTATGGCTCATGAAAAGAATGCTTTATGTGATAGTTATATTGTTGAATTCATTCATGATGCTACTGAAAATTATTATGAGGGAGGAATATATGCTTGTAGGAATTGCAATAATATCAAGTTTCCTCTCTACATGTTGAAAATCTTGAAGCTATGCTTGTTTTGCCTTCCTATGCTAGTTGATTATTGTTCCCATAAGTTGATTGCTCACAAAGTCCCTATGCATAGGAAGTGGGTTAGACTTAAATGTGCTAGTCATATTCTTCATGATGCTCTCTTTATGTTTCAATTCTTATCTTTTATGTGAGCATCATTGAAATCACCATGCCTAGCTAGGGCGTTAAACGTTAGCACTTGTTGGGAGGCAACCCAATTTTTATTTTTGTTCCTTGATTTTTGTTCCTGTTTAGTAATAAATAATTCATCTAGACTCTATTTAGATGTGGTTCTATGTTTTAATTAGTGTTTGTGCCAAGTAGAACCTTTGGTAAGACTTGGGTGAAGTCTTTGCGATCTTGCTGTAAAAAACAGAAACTTTTGCGCTCACGAGATTAGTTGCCATTTTTTAATGGAGAGTGAGGTTAGGTTGATTATTTTTGAAGATGATTAATAGACAAATTCCTCAGGTACACCAATTTATTTCAGAATTTGTGGAGTGACAGAAATATTCGAAACCTCCAGATTGCTACAGATTGTTCTGTCTTTGACAGATTCTGTTTTCTTTGTGTTGTTTGCTTATTTTGATGAATCTGTGAGTAGTATCGGAGGGTATGACCGATAGAGAAGTTGGAATACAGTAGATATTACAACAATATGAATTTAGAATGAGTTCATAACAGTACCTAAGTGGTGATTTATTTTCTTATACTAACGGAGCTTACGAGTTTTCTGTTAAGTTTTGTGTTGTGAAGTTTTCAAGTTTTGGGTAAAGATTCGATGGACTATGGAATAAGGAGTGGAAAGAGCCTAAGATTGGGGATGCCCATGGCACCCCAAGTTAATATTCAAGGAGAACCAAGAGCCTAAGCTTGGGGATGCCCCGGAAGGCATCCCCTCTTTCGTCTTCGTTCATTGGTAACTTTACTTGGAGCTATATTTTTATTCACCACATGATATGTGTTTTGCTTGGAGCATTATTTTATTTTATTTTGTTTTTCTTGCTGTTTGAATAAAATACCAAGATATGAAATTCTTAAATGTTAGAGAGTCTTCACATAGTTGCATAATTATTCAACTACTCGTTAATCTTCACTTATATATTTAGGAGTAGTTTGTCGTTTGCTCTAGTGCTTCACTTATATCTTTTAGAGAACGGCGGTGGTTTTATTTTGAAGAAATAGATGTACTGTCATGCTTCACTTATATTACTTTGGGAGTCCTAAACAGCATGGTAATTTGCTTTGGTTATGAAACGAGTCCTAATATGATGGGCATCCAAGAGGGATATAATAAAAACTTTCATATAGAGTGCATTGAATACTATGAGAAGTTTGATACTTGATGATTGTTTTGAGGCATGAGGATGGTGATATTGGAGTCATGCTAGTTAAGTAGTTGTGAAATTGAGAAATACTTGTGTTGAGGTTTGCAAGTCCCGTAGCATGCATGTATGGTAACCGTTGTGTGACAAATTTGAAGCATGAGGTGTTTCTTTGATTGTCTTCCTTATGAGTGGCGGTCGGGGATGAACGATGGTCTTTTCCTACCAATCTATCTCCCTAGGAGCATGCGCGTAATGCTTGGTTTTTGATGACTTGTAGATTTTTGCAATAAGTATATGATTTCTTTATGACTAATATTGAGTCCATGGATTATACACACTCTCACCCTTCCATCATTGCTAGCCTCTTCGGTACCATGCATTGCCCTTTCTCACCTCGAGAGTTGGTGCAAACTTCACCGATGGATCCAAACCCCGTGATATGATACGCTCTATCACACATAAACCTCCTTATATCTTCCTCAAAACAGCCACCATACCTACCTATTATAGCATTTCCATAGCCATTCCGAGATATATGGCCATGCAACTTTCGACCATTCCGTTTATTATGACACGCTTCATAATTTTCATATTGCCTTGAATGATCATGTAGTTGACATCGTATTTGTGGCAAAGCCACCATGCATAATTTATCATACATGTCACACTTGATTCATTGCCCATCCCGGTACACCGCCAGAGGCATTCATATAGAGTCATACTTTGTTCTAGTATCGAGTTGTAATATTTTAGTTGTAAATAAATAGAAGTTTGATGATCATCACTAATAGAACATTGTCCAAAAAAAGAAAAAAAGGCCAAAAAAGGAAAAAAAGAAAGGTCAAATACAAAAAAGAAATAAAAGGGGAGAATGCTACTGTCCTTTTTTCCACACTTGTGCTTCAAAGTAGCACCATGATCTTCATGATAGAGTCTCTTATGTTATCACTTTCATATACTAAGTGGAAATTTTCCATTATAGAACTTGGCTTGTATATTCCAACAATGGGCTTCCTCAAATGCCCTAGGTCTTCATGAGCAAGCAAGTTGGATGCACACCCACTTAGTTTATTTTTGTCGATCTTTCATACATTTATAGCTCTAGTCCATCCGTTGCATGGCAATCCCTACTCCTCGCATTGACATCAATTGATGGGCATCTCCATAGCCCGTTGATTAGCCGCGTCAATGTGAGACTTTCTTTTTTTGTCTTTTACACACAACCCCCATCATTATATTCTATTCCACCCATAGTGCTATGTCCATGGCTCACGCTCATGTATTGCATGAAAGTTGAAAAAAGTTTGAGATTACTAAAGTATGAAACAATTGCTTGGCTTGTCATCGGGGTTGTGCATGATGGGAGCATTTTTGTGTGAAAAAATGAAGCATAGCCAAACTATATGATTTTGTAGGGATAAGCTTTCTTTGGCCATGTTATTTTGAGAAGACATGACTGCTTAGTTAGTATGCTTGAATTATTATTATCTTTATGTCAATATTAAAATTTTGTCTTGAATCTTACGGATCTGAATATTCTTGCCATAATAAAGAGGATTACATAGATAAATATGTTAGGTAGCATTCCACATCAAAAATTCTGATTTTTTCATTTACCTACTCGAGGATGAGCAAGAATTAAGCTTGGGCATGCTTGATACGTCTCCAACGTATCTATAATTTTTGAATGTTCCATGCTATTATATTATCCATCTAGGATGTTTTATATGCTATTTTATATGATTTTTGGGACTAACCTATTAACCTAGAGCCCAGTGCCAGTTTCTGTTTTTTTCCTTGTTTTTGAGTATCGCGGAAAAGGAAAACCAAACGGAGTCCAATTGACCTGAAATTTTACGGAGATCATTTTTGGACCAGAAGAAACCCACGGAGTACCGGAGATGGGCCAGAAGAGTCCTGAGGCCACCAGGAGGGTGGGGGTGCGCCCTACCCCCCTAGGCGCGCCCCCTACCTCGTGGCCGCCTCGGAGACCCCCCTGACTTGTTCCCGACTCCAACACCTCTCATATAACCCAAAACTTCTAGAAAGAAATCTAGATCGGGAGTTCCGCTGCCGCAAGCCTCTGTAGCCATCGAAAAGCAATCTAGACCACTTCTGGCACCCTCCCGGAGGGGGGATCCCTCTCCGGTGGCCATCTTCATCATCCCGGCGCTCTCCATGACGAGGAGGGAGTAGTTCACCCTCAGGGATGAGGGTATGTACCAGTAGCTATGTGTTTGATCTCTTTCTCTCTCTCTCTCTCTCTCTCTCTCTCTCTCTCTCTCTCTCTCTCTCGTGTTCTTGATTCAGAACGATCTGGATGTATCGCGAGCTTTGTTATTATAGTTGGATCTTATGATGTTTCTCCCCCTCTACTTTCTTGTGATGGATTGAGTTTTCCCTTTGAAGTTATCTTATCGGATTGAGTCTTTAAGGATTTGAGAACACTTGATGTATGTCTTGCATGTGCTTATCTGTGGTGACAATGGGATATCACATGATCCATTTGGTGTATGTTTTGGTGATCAACTTGCAAGTTTCGTGACCTCGTGAACTTATGCATAGGGGTTGGCACACGTTTTCGTCTTGACTCTCCGGCAGAAGGTTTGGGGCACTCTTTGAAGTTCTTTGTGTTGGTTGAATAGATGAAACTGAGATTGTGTGATGCATATCATATAGTCATGCCCACGGATACTTGAGGTGACATTGGAGTATCTAGGTGACATTAGGGTTTTGGTTGATTTGTGTCTTAAGGTGTTATTCTAGTACGAACTCTAGGATAGATTCAACGGAAAGAATAGCTTTGTGTTATTTTACTACGGACTCTTGAATAGATCGATTAGAAAGGATAACTATGAGGTGGTTTGGTACCCTACAATAATCTCTTCGTTTGTTCTCCGCTATTAGTGACTTTGGAGTGACTCTTTCTTGCATGTTGAGGGATAGCTATATGATCCAGTTATGTTATTATTGTTGAGAGAACTTGCACTTGTGAAAGTATGAACCCTAGGCCTTGTTTCCTAACATTGCAATACCATTTGTGCTTACTTTTATCATTAGTTACCTTGCTGTTTTTATATTTTCAGATTACAAAAACCTATATCTACTATCCATATTGCACTTGTATCACCATCTCTTCGCTGAACTAGTGCACCTATACAATTTACCATTGTATTGGGTATGTTGGGGACACAAGAGACTCTTTGTTATTTGGTTGCAGGGTTGTTTGAGAGAGAACATCTTCATCCTACGTCTCCCACGGATTGACAAACCTTAGGTCATCCACTTGAGGGAAATTTGCTACTGTCCTACAAACCCCTGTAGTTGGAGGCCCAACAACATCTACAAGAAGAAGGTTGCGTAGTAGACATCAGCGCCCCCCTTTCCCTTTCCCTCTCCCTTCCTTCTTTCCCCTTCCACCAAGTGGAATCCTACTTGGAGTTGAAGTCCTAGTAGGACTCCTCTCTCTTGGCGCGCCCTATAGGGGCCAGACGGCCTCCCCCTCTCCTCCTTCATATATAGGGGCAGGGGCACCCTAGAACACACAAGATCAATTGGCTTAGCCGTGTGCGGTGCCCCCCTCCACAATTTACCACCTCTGTCATATTGTCGTAGTGCTTAGGCGAAGCCCTACGCAGATCACATCATCAGCACCGTCACCTCGCCGTCGTGCTGACGGAACTCTCCCTCATCCTCAACTGGATCAAGAGCTCGAGGGACGTCATCGTGCTGAACGTGTGCTGAACACGGAGGTGCCGTATGTTCAGTACTTGGATCGGTTGGATCGTGAAGATGTTCGACTACATCAACCGCGTTACTAAACGCTTCCACTTTCGGTCTACGGGGGTACGTGGACACACTCTCCCCTCTCGTTGCTATGCATCTCCTAGATAGATCTTGCGTGATCGTAGGATTTATTTTGAAATACTGCTTTCCCCAACACGAATGCAGAAAAGCACAAATCTATGACATTGGGTTCATTAACCCAAATATCATACATGAATGGACGGTTAAAAAATGTCATAGAAACCTAGGACAACTTGCTACAATCGTTGCTCAAAAATCAAAGCAAAGATAAAATACTCTTTCCTTACAACTTCAAGGGAGTGTTATTGTCTTGTGCATATTCGGTTTCCCTTATTAATCAAGGTTATAGTAATGTAACTGATGAGTTATGCATGCGTGCACAGCTTCCACTATATTCTCCTAGAGATTAAGCTTGAGCGGGGAGTAGTAACTGTCTTAGACTCGAGACGAAAAGATCCTGAGGACTGTGTGGACACGACTCAAATGCTCTAGAGGTAAGTTCAATCGATCATTATCGCACCATATCGGCAAATTTGTTCATTTCCTGATATCAAGTAATTATTTTCATTGTCTGGCAGGGTTTGGAAAGAGTTCACCGTAATTTCTCCGAGCTGCCGAGCGAGCTGCGATTTACACACCTGAAAGTAAGTACTAGTACCTAGTTCCGCGCATCTTCCATTGATTCTAGCTACTTTCATCAATACCATTTAGCATGCTTGCTTATCAGTTTGATTGACCTCTATTTCTTGTAAAGTGTTTGTGGCAGGAATCCGGGAATGATTTTTGTGGATACAATGTTTGCGAGTTCATCTACAACGCGACGACCTCTAATAAGCGGGGCTACTCTAGAAAACACTATGAAGTGCGTAAGCAAAAATATTCACAATTTTATTTTATTACCATCATTTGTGTTCAGTTTCATTCATATACATGTATTGACCCTATTCTTCAATTTAGATGTGGCAGATGCGGGATGAACTCCTACCACAAGATCACATACGAGCAATTCGAGAGGAATTGGCGGGATTCTTTCTTGACCACGTCATCAATAAAGCCGGAGAATACCATATGGAAATTGATATAGACATGAGATGTTAGGGATTGCAAGAGATCTTATATTGTATATATGTAGCTAGTAGCGTCAGATAGATATACGAAAACGTGTTGTTTGACAAATCTCTCGGAGAAAGAGAGATGCACTCCTCTCTGTATATGTTCATGGCGATCTTGTGTAATTAATGGTTCCTTCATTTGCTTACTAGCTAGCGTGTCGAGTTCTCTCTATTCGTATAGTAGCTAGAGTCGACCAAGCACGGAGATAAGAGAGGTCACTTCTCTCTATTAGCTAGCTAACAAAATATAAGAAACCCCTAAATTAACCCTCCAAAACCCCCTAACCCCCCCCCCCTGAGGGAGTCCTGGATTAGGGGGTGTTCGGGTCGCCGGACTATACCTTCAGCCGGACTCCTGGACTATGAAGATACAAGATTGAAGACTTCGTCCCGTGTCTGGATGGGACTTTCCTTGGCGTGGAAGGCAAGCTTGGCGATGCGGATATTCAAGATCTCCTACCATTGTAACCGACTCTATGTAACCCTAACCATATCCGGTGTCTATATAAACCGGAGGGTTGTAGTCCGTAGGCAATCAACTCCATATACAACAATCATACCATAGGCTAGCTTCTAGGGTTTAGCCTCCTTGATCTCGTGGTAGATCTACTCTTGTACTACCCATATCATCAATATTAATCAAGCAGGACGTAGGGTTTTACCTCCATCAAGAGGGCCCGAACCTGGGTAAAACATCGTGTTCCCTACCTCCTGTTACCATCCGGCCTAGACGCACAGTTCAGGACCCACTACCCGAGATCCGCCGGTTTTGACACCGACATTGGTGCTTTCATTGAGAGTTCCTCTGTGTCGTCGCCTTTAGGCCCGATGGCTCCTTTGATCATCAATAACGATGCGGTCTAGGGTGAGACTTTTCTCTCCAGACAGATCTTCGTCTTCGGTGGCTTCGCTCTGCGGGCCAATTCGCTCGGCCACTTGGAGCAGATCGAAAGCTACGCCACTGGCCACCAAGTCAGGTTTGGAAGCTTAAACTACACGACTGACATCCGCCGAGACTTGATCTTCGACGGGCTCGAGCCACGGCCAAGTGCGCCGCACTATCTCGAGGGGCATGATCTAGCTCTGCCCCCGGACAGTGTCCTGGAGGCCGCACACGCATCGGTTCCGACCCCTAAATCGGAGCCTATTGCGCCAATCGAGGATGAGCGGTTGGACGTCACCTCGGGGGCTGCGATCCCGAAAGCGATCGAGCCGAACGCTAGCCCCGCACTCTGCACGACCCGTGACTCCGAGGATCCGGACTCCTCCCCGGACTCCGAAACCCCCGCGCCCCTGCCAATCGAATCCGATTGGGCGCCGATAATGGAGTTCACCGCCGCAAACATCTTTCAGCATTCGCCTTTTGGCGACATCTTGAATTCTCTTAAGTCTTTCTCTTTATCAGGAGAGCCCTGGCCGGACTACGGTCAGCGAGGGTGGGATACGGACGATGAGGAAACTCAAAGCCCACCCACCACCCACTTTGTAGCCACTGTCGACGATCTAACCGACATGCTTGACTTCAGCTCCGAAGACATCAACGGCATGGACGACGATGTAGGAGACGAACAGGAACCAGCACCTGTAGGGCGCTGGAAGGCCACCTCGTCATATGACATATATATGGTGGATACTCCAAAAGATGGAGATGGCAATGGAACAGTGGGGGATGACGCCCCCAAGAAACAGCCAAAGCGTCGGCGTCAGCGGTGCCGCTCTAAATCCCGCCAAAGCAAAAACGGTGATTCCGGCACGGGAGATAATACTATCCCGGATAGCGCCGAAGAACACCCACCTCAGCAAGATTCGGCACAAGAAGATGGAGAAGCCAGCCCTCATGAGAGAGCGGCAGACCGAGAGGTCGAGGATCATAACTATACGCCTCCCTCCGAAGACGAGGCAAGCCTCGATGACAACGAATTCGTCATACCATCAGACCCCGCCGAACAAAAGCGTTTTAAACGCAGGCTTTTAGCCACGGCAAGAAGCCTCAAGAAAAAGCAGCAACAGCTTAGAGCTGCCCAAGATTTGCTAGCTGACAGATGGACTGAAGTCCTTGGGGCCGAAGAGTATGAACTCGAACGCCCCTCCAAGAGTTACCCGAAGCGCAGGCCGCTACCCCGATCAGAGGAGGAAGCACCTACATCACCAACGCATGACATGGCAGACCGGCCACCTCGCGGCCGCGATAGAGAGGCCTCTCGGCCCTCCACCCAAGCCATGCCCCGACGCCGCTCAACTAAGGCACGGGAAAATGCGCCCGACCTGCGAGACATACTGGAGGATAAGGCAAGACAAACAAGATCGATCTACGGATCCGGAGTGACAATGATCTTCACTCCGGATACAACAAATCCGGCCGGGCCGAACACAACAGACATAGCTCTTCCGAGCTGCGTCGTGATATAGCCCAGTACAGAGGCGCCGCACACCCGCTATGCTTCACGAATGAAGTAATGGATCATAAAATCCAAGAGGGTTTCAAACCCGTAAACATCGAATCATACGATGGCACAACAGATCCGGCGGTATGGATCGAGGATTATCTCCTTCACATCCACATGGCACACGGCGATGATCTACACGCCATCAAATACCTCCCGCTCAAACTTAAAGGACCGGCCCGGCATTGGCTTAACAGCTTGCCAGCAGACTCAATCGGTTCTTGGGAGGACCTGGAAGCCGCATTCCTCGACAACTTCCAGGGCACTTACGTGCGACCCCCCGATGCCGACGACTTAAGCCACATAATTTAGCAGCCAGAGGAATCGGCCAGACAATTCTGGACACGGTTCCTAACAAAGAAAAACCAGATAGTCGACTGTCCGGACGCAGAGGCCCTAGCAGCCTTCAAGCATAACATCCGCGACGAGTGGCTTGCCCGGCACCTGGGACAGGAAAAGCCGAAATCCATGGCAGCCCTCACGACACTCATGACCCGCTTTTGCGCGGGAGAAGACAGCTGGCTAGCTCACAGTAACAACTTATCAAAGAACCCTGGTAATTCGGATACCAAGGACAAAAGTGGTAGGACACGTCGGAATAAGCAAAAACACCGCGTTAGCAGCGACAGCAATGAAGACACGACAGTCAATGCCGGATTCAAAGGCTATAAATCTGGTCAGCGGAAAAAGGCATTCAAAAAGAATACTCAGGGCCCGTCCAGTTTGGACTGAATACTCGATCGCTTGTTCCAGATACATGGCACCCCCGAAAGGCCTGCCAATCACACTAACAGGGATTGTTGGGTGTTCAAGCAGGCAGGCAAGTTAAGGGCCGAAAACAGAGACAAGGGGCTGCACAGCGATGACGAGGAGCCCAAGCTGCCGAACAATAATGGATAGAAGGGCTTTCCCCCACAAGTGCGGACGGTGAACATGATATACGCGACCCACATTCCCAAGCGAGAGCAGAAGCGTGCGCTACGGGACATATACGCGATGGAGCCACTCGCCCCAAAGTTCAACCCATGGTCCTCCTGCCCGATCACTTTTGATCGAAGGGACCATCCCACTAGCATCCGTCATGGCGGCTTCGCTGCATTGGTTCTCGACCCAATCATCGACGGATTTCATCTCACAAGAGTCCTCATGGACGGCGGCAGTAGCCTGAACCTACTTTATCAGGATACAGTGCGGAAAATGGGCATAGATCCCTCAAAGATTAAGACCACAAGAACAACCTTTAAAGGCGTTATACCAGGTGTAGAAGCCAACTGTACAGGCTCAGTAACACTTGACATGGTCTTCGGATCCCCGGACAATTTCTGAAGCAAAGAGTTAATCTTCGATATAGTCCCGTTTCGCAGTGGCTATCACGCCCTGCTCGGACAAACCGCATTCGCAAAGTTCAATGTGGTGCCGCACTACACATATCTCAAGCTCAAGATGCCAGGCCCTCGAGGAGTAATTACGGTCAACGGAAACACCGAACGCTCCCTCCGTACGGAGGAGCATACGGCGGCTCTCGCAGCGGAGGTACAAAGTAGCCTTCTCAGGCAATTCTCCAGTCCGGCCATTAAAAAGCCAGACACTGCCAAGCGCACCCGGAGTAACCCACAGCAGGACCGCCTGGCACACTCTGAGCAAGCGTAGCAATGCGGCCCCAACCCCAGCTTTCGCGACATAGCGAAACCAGTACTTCGCGTACATAACTACGCCCTTGAAATACCATGGGCACAGGGGAAGGGGCACAATAACGGCACACCCAAAATACAGCTTAAAATGTACTAGGGGCTGCCGGATTCTTTTTTTAATTTTTTCTTACTTTCAGGACTCCATACTTCGGACGACCTATTCGGCAATTCGACTGCCGCACAAACGATGCAAGATCCAGGGAGGCAGACAAGCCATGCCGCATTATGGAACTCCCAGATGGTCTCTGTTACGAGCGGTATACCTGTTTTAAATACAATTCCGCGGCCTGCCCCTGGTCAGGACATACTGAATAGTCCAATATCTTTTGCTTACCGCACTATTTGTATCGTTCGGCTTTGATAAATAGCCTCTCTATAAACAATGCTTAGCTTCTTGTCTATTTTTTGCATTATCTTCTTTTCACATTTATGTTTATTAAATGACATGATTGCACCCGTACACCATGGTACGGCAAACACGCCAAGGGCTTCAGTACCCCTCATAATGGTGTGAGAAGTCCGTACACTTTCACAAGTGCGGCACCCCGAACTTATAGCACTATATGCATCGGCTCCGAATCATGATTTGGGTCAATAGTTGGGTTTGCCCGGCTCCTATGTTTTGGTGCCTTACGTTCCGCTCTATCGGCTAAGGTAGCACTAGGAGAACCACTGCGATTGTGCCCCAGTTCAGCTGGGTTAAGCACCTCAGTGGAGAAAGCTAAAACTGACTGTCATCATGTGGCGAGAGACCGGTCGCTGTTCGAGAGGTTTTTCGAGTCCCTAAAGGCTTATGCCGCTTCGAGCGAGGAGCTGGCTTTGTCCAGCCAAGGCGTGGATAGCGCCCCGAACTCGGTCTTCCGAACTAGGGGCTTCGCCGAAATTTAAAATTATAGAGTTCTATGGCTAAGTGAGAGTGTTCAAGCATTATAGTCTGATTGCCTGGTTCATTGTGCTGAGCGCCTCCCTCGAAGGACCCAACTATGGGAAAAAGACCGCTCAGGTTTATCCCGAACACCCCAGCACTAGTGGCACGGGGGCAGAAGCCGACGACTGGCCATCTCTCAATTTTTGATAAACGGCCGCACAGAAAGTAATATTTTAAATTCAATAAGCATTGCTTAGCGCATATGAACAAGTTTTCAGCGCACAGGATAAACACGAGCGAGTTCATTCAAACATCACATCCTTGGTACATTCATCCGCCACAAGGCGGGCACCTGCAAGAACATCCTTGTAGTAGTTCTCGGGCTTGCGATGCTCCTTCCCCGGCGGCGGCCCATCCTTCACAAGCTTCTCACCGTCCAGCTTACCCCAGTGCACCTTCGCACGGGCAAGGGCCCGACGGGCACCTTCGATGCAGACGGAGCGCTTGATGACCTCAAGCCTCGGACAGGCCTCCACCAGCCGCCGCACCAGCCCGAAATAGCTCCCAGGCAGGGCCTCTCTGGGCCACAGCCGAACTATGGAGCCCTTCATGGCCTGCTCGGCCGCCTTGTGGAGCTCGACCAACTGTTTCAGCTGGTCGCTCAAGGGCACAGGGTGTCCGGCCTCAGAATACTGAGACCAGAACACCTTCTCCATCGAGCTACCCTCTTCAGCTCGGTAGAATGCGGCGGCATCGGATACGCAGCGGGGAAGATCTGCGAATGCCCCTGGAGAGCTCCGGATTCGGGTAAGTAACAGGTAGTTCACTTTTATATTTCTGCTTTGCATAAAGAATGCCTTACCCGCTGCTATCTTCCTCATCTCCTCCAACTCTTGGAGGGCCTTTTGGGCTTCGGCCTTGGCAGACTTGGCAGCCTCTAGGGCCGTTGCAAGCTCGGATGCTTGCGCCTTCAACTCCAGCTCCAAACTCTCATGTTTTTTCATGAGAGCCTGAAGCTCTTGCTGCACCTCGCCGACCTGAGCCCCAAGTCTGTCTCGCTCGGTGCGCTCCGCGGCCGTTTTCTTTTCGGCCTCAGACAGCGCCTGCTTAAGGGTCGCCACCTCAGTCGTGGCCCCTACAATAAGCAGTACAATCCTGTTACTCTTTTTGCAATCAAGCCTTTTTATAGGCACTTTTCCTGTAAGGTATTTCTTACCTTCTTACTCCTTGAGCCGCCGCTTGGCAAGGCTGAGCTCTTGCTCGGTCCGCTCGAGGTCCTGCTTCAGGACACCCACCTCCGCAGTCAGTGCGGCGGTGGATAGCAGCGAAGCCTGCATACGCATATTGACTCTTTTATTTTAGACTCCTGTGAAATTTAATAGATCCTCTATTCGGCTTTTCTTTCCGAACGCCAAACAGAGCATCAGGGGCTACTGTCTATGCGGTAATATTTTTACATATTTTTACTTACCTTGAAGCCTATTAGAAGGCTAGCGCATGCTTCAGTCAGTCCGCTCTTGGCGGACTGAACCTTCTGGATCACCGTACTCATAATAGTACGGTGCCCCTCGTCGATGGAGGCGTCGTCAAGCACCTCCAGCAGATTGTCCGACACCTCCGGTTGGACGGAGGCCGCCGGCTGAGAAGGCTTGCTCCTCTTGGAAGGAGTTCGCCTACCGCGGTCCGAAACTGTGGAAGATTCCGGTGCGGTGTCTGGCACAAAGCCGGACTGAGAGCCTTGGGGAGCCTTATCCCCTTCACTCCCGGAGTCCGGGAGGATGCCTTGCGGCTCCTCCGGGACCACCTCCTCCTGCCCCGGAGCTTGTCGCGATGCCACTTCGGCATCGTCTGCAGTGCAGGGGGAGACAGCGGGCGGAACTGAGTTCACATCCGACGAGTCCAGGGAGCCGCCCGACGATTTGTCAAATTCAGCCCGGGGCGGACTGCATAATTACATTCGACATTAGGGAAAGCTGTGCAACAAAGGAACATCATGAGTTACTCTGATATCCGAACTTACGATTTCGCCGGACGCTTGGCCCTGTTTGGCCACTCCTCTCTGCCCTCTTCGGCGTTGGGGGCGTAGTTCGGCGGAGGGGTCTTCCTTTTCCTAGACCCCTCGACCTCCCCCGTTGGGGAGGCCTTCCTCTTATCTCCTCCCTCCGCTGGGGGGAGATTTTTCTTCTTCCTCCTCCTCGTTTTCGCGGGAGGAGGGCGTCTCGGACTCGTCAGATGACGAGTCCGACACCACCACGTTGCGGGCACTCTTTCGAGTCCCTGTGGTCTTCTTCTTCTTGGCCTTCTTCTTCGGCACCACATAAGGCACCGGAACCAGCAGCTTTGCTAGTAGAGCTGGGGCTGGGTCTTCGGGCAGCGGAGCCGGACAGTTAATCGGTCCGGATATCGCCCGCCAAGCCTGTCAAAGGTAAGGGAGTTTAGATCCTGCATAGAGTCAAACTATGAAAAAAGCTTAACATCCTGTAAAAGGTGTAGATGGCATACCTCGCTAGCGTGACGCTGCGAGCTGTATCCGCGGTCCTCGGAAGCGGATGCGGGAGCCTCGGCGCCCTTGAATAGCATCTTCCAGGCGTCTTCGTACGTCGTGTCGAAGAGCCTGCTGAGGGTTTGATGCTGCGCTGGGTCGAACTCCCACAGATTAAAATACCGTTGTTGGCACGGGAGGATCCGGCGGATGAGCATAACCTGGATTACATTAACAAGCCGGACTGGCTTGTTCACCAGGGACTGGATGCATGTTTGCAATCCGGTCACCTCTTTTTCGTCACCCCACGACAGGCCCGTCTCTTTCCAGGACATAAGCCGCGTAGGGGGTCCGGATCGGAACTCGGGGGCTGCGGTCCATTTTGGATCACGCGGCTCGGTGATATAAAACCACCCGGATTGCCATCCCTTTAGGGTCTCCACGAAAGATCCCTCGAACCATAGGACGTTGGCCATCTTGCCCGCCATGGCGCCTCCGCACTCCGCCTGGCTGCCGCGCACCACCTTGGGCTTGACGTTGAAGGTCTTGAGCCAGAGGCTGAAATGAGGGCGGACGCGGAGAAAAGCCTCGCACACGACGATAAACGCCGAGATGTTGAGGATGAAGTTCGGAGCCAGATCGTGGAAATCCAGGCCATAGTAGAACATGAGCCCCCGGACAAATGGGTGGAGTGGAAAACCCAGTCCGCGGAGGAAGTGGGGGAGAAATACTACCCTCTCATGGGGCCTTGGGGTGGGGAGAAGCTGCCCCTCTTCGGGAAGCCGGTGCGTGATGTCCTTGGACAGGTATCCGGCCTTCCTTAGCTTCTTGACTTTGCCCTCCGTGACGGAGGAGACCATCCACTTGCCTCCCGCTCCGGACATTGCTGGAGAAGGTTGAGGTGGGAAGTGCGGGCTTGGGCGTTGGAGCTCGGGTGCGCAGGAGATGGATGGGCAAAGGAGGAAGAAGGCGTAGGTAAAAAGGTGGATCCTTGTCCCCTTATATGGACGGATGCGGTTGTGAGTCCCCACCTGCCTAGTAAAACTCGCTTGCCTCCCAAGCGCCGTGATAAGTGGCGCGGTTGGGTTACCCACGTCCGAATTGATGAGAATCCCGTAAAAGGGGGGTACACGATCTCTGCTTTGACAAGACGTGCCAAGGAAACCGCCTCACAAAACACGCTGTGGTGGAGAAGTGAAAACGATTCGAGTGAAGGACTTGGCTGTAGTGTGTTGACGCACTGCGGAATACGTCAGCAGATTTGATTTGTGTTAATATTATTCTCTCTATGGAAATATGTGGAAGCTTATTTTGCAGAGCCGGACACTACTCTTGGTGTTTACAATCTTCTATGAAGGACTTGGAGGAGGAACCCGCCTTGCAATGCCGAAGACAATTTGCGCGCCGGGCTCGTCGTCATTGAAGCCTGGTTCAGGGGCTACTGAGGGAGTCCTGGATTAGGGGGTGTTCGGGTAGCCGGACTATACCTTCAGCCGGACTCCTGGACTATGAAGATACAAGATTGAAGACTTCGTCCCGTGTCCGGATGGGACTTTCCTTGGCGTGGAAGGCAAGCTTGGCGATGCGGATATTCAAGATCTCCTACCATTGTAACCGACTCTATGTAACCCTAACCCTATCTAGTGTCTATATAAACCGGAGGGTTGTAGTCCGTAGGCAATCAACTCCATATACAACAATCATACCATAGGCTAGCTTCTAGGGTTTAGCCTCCTTGATCTCGTGGTAGATCTACTCTTGTACTACCCATATCATCAATATTAATCAAGCAGGACGTAGGGTTTTACCTCCATCAAGAGGGCCCGAACCTGGGTAAAACATCGTGTTCCCTGCCTCATGTTACCATCCGGCCTAGACGCACAGTTCGGGACCCACTACCCGAGATCCGCCGGTTTTGACACCGACACCCCCCCTTTCAAAAATAAAATAAAAACCCCTGCTCCTGCCAGCTGCTGACGTGTGGATGCCTTTTGGTCCCGGTTGGTGTTACCAACCGGGACCAAAGGTGCTCCTGCTTGGGCATGTTTTCTACTAGTGTGACTTCCTCCCGTTTCTTATCCGCGAACCACGTCCGGACATAAAACATATACCGAAGGAATTTGTGGATCGGCATTGGAGATGCCTTTACACAGCTTCGTGGGGTGGTTTATTCCCTCACATGTTTTGTTGTTGTTGGCTTCCTCTTTGCAGATTGATTCGAAAACAGAAAGCGAACCACGTAACCCCTCATGCCGTGCATTGTTTTTACAGGGGTTATTTAGGCTCCTTTCAAACATTCTAAACATGGAAGATGCTACACCTACGTAAATAGTTTTATGTGATTAACGTAATGATGTGTGTAGTAGTTTTCTATTGGACGAATTAGGGGAGTGGGGGCTCACCCACTTGTAATTAGGGGGGTGGAGAGGTTTGTTAGTAAGGTTACGTAGGAGGAGAACGTAAGTCTACGTAGGTGTAGCATTATTTTCTAAACATGCCCCCCCCCTCCTCCTCACCTATTTTAATGGGCGTGGGCCCGTGCATCTACTAATGACCAATTAGAAACTGCCATGACACCGTGTAATCCCCTTATCCCGTAACCATCATACGTGTAGCAAAGCTCTTGTTCAAAAGGCCCCTTCTGGTCTTTCATATATAAAGCCCGAGAAAAAAGCTAGTGATTCACTTTTACTCCCAGTCATAGCAGAAATAAACTTGTGGCCATCAAATATTCGAAGAACATCTCATCTCTAGTAACCTGCCTACCGAACACTCCAAACTGTTCAATTTCGTTACGAAGCAAACGTTGCATTCCATTCCGTTAATGATAATTGATTAATGGTTCTGTTGAAAGCACGCATCAATGTGACAAACTTCTGCCACCCACGTCGAGAGATACACGTCAGCCACAAGACGGGGCAGCCGTACGACAGATGGGAAATCGAGGGTCTCGCCCTTGAGTTTTCGCTTCTCAGGTCTGAGATGGTTGCCTTCCGTAAAGAGGATTACCCCGGGTATAACCAGAAGAGAGGCGACGGTGACAGGTGCGACGAGGAATTCCCTCTACGCAACGGCTGCACTTTCAAGTTCCAGCGCTGGCCTCGCTAAATTTCCCTCGCTGGCGCCGACGTAAATTGGGCCTTTTACGAGCACCTTGTGACGCTGCTTGACCGTCGCATCGCATGTACTGCCACCCACTTCCATGGACATGGCGTGCATGCTCATGAGACATCGACCCATCACTGTGTAGATTACTATACTCCTTGTAGACTTCCATGTAGTACGTATTTTATGAATTGTGATGGCCATCGTGGTAAAAAATATTTCACTTGCGTATCTTTTCACTCGTAGACTTCCATGGAGTACGTATTTTATGAATTCTGCTAGCCAGCGTGGTATTTTTTTTCACTTGCGTATCTTTTCATTCGTAGGTAGAGACAATAATACAAGAAGAAAACCTTGCATAGAGAAGGGAGAGAGGGCACCACACCAAAATGTGGGAAGCAGAACAAGGAAAACAACATAACCTGAACTAGCCTAGGCCAACCTCAGGAAAGGCAAGGAAATGAGACAGAGGACACCAAGGTCGCATCACGACAAATGCGGGGCACCCACCACGTGTAGCTATGACTCAAGAACCGACCAAATCAACGCACGCCCACCAAAACGCCTAGAAGAGTCGGCAAGTGGACTTTAAAAGTTCATAAGTTGCTTCATGACTTTATATAGTCAGAGAATTATATTGTAGTACTACCGACTAAATGAGTACTTTCTTGCAAAGAAATTCTCAAATAATGATGCTTATTTATGTGTTTAATAAATGAATATAAAACTTGACTTTGGTGCATCACCTTAGTGTATATCGATGAACTCATCATTAATGTCCATACAAGACCTAAACATACACAAAATGATCTTAAGATGAAAATTTCAGATTCAACAAAATTGTGTTTAAATTTATAACTGGAGCATTCTCTAAGAATACATACATATCAGTCTACATATATCCGAAACGTATATGGAAAGTTCAATATGGATATATCATACCAATAAATTACATCTATGGTCATATTATCTCTTATAGGGATACAAATCATTTCCTATCTAGGGGTGATAATGAAGTGATATCAGGACCTGAAGTTCCGTATCTCACTAACATCGGAGACTCCTGTCGTTGCAAACTACGTTAGACCTGAAACTATATTTTGCTATCCTTGTTCAATGTGGAACCCCCAACAAAGGTATTTGGTTGGTGTAAGGGATATCCACTTATATCTCAAGCTCACAACATGACTTGGTTATTTCTGTTAGTAAAATCAAGATATGACCATGATGTGATATACTCGTACTGACAACTTATCTGATCCCTACCATGCAAAATGACAGATTGAATTCACTTGAATTAGCCTCCTCATGGAAGTCATCTAAATACACTATTAGGAAAAAGCCTAGTAGTAGCATGGGTTAAAAGCTATTACTAGCGCGGTGCCTGCGCTACTACTACGGCGCTACATCTAACTAGTAGTAGTAATGCGGTGCATCCCGCGCTACTAGTACGTGTGTTAGTAGTAGCGCGGGTTCGACATGCGCTACTATTAACTATCTGTAGCACGTGTCTGACCCCCGCTACTACTATTAATTTCAAAAACCAAAAAAAAAAAATCTCAACCCCATGCATGCTGTCGGGCAGCGGAGACCAGATCCAACGACGGCTGTTGTAGAGGGACCGGATCTAGTGCAGAGGAGAGCAAGACGACGGTGTGAGGGTCCTCTTCACGGCCAAGGCAGAGAGCTTCTCGTTGGCCATGCCGACGACCTGCGCAGGCATGGGCATGGGAGGTGAGTAAAATCGGAGGGACATGGAGAGGGAAAAGAGAAACAAGGAAGAAAGGAATGAGATGGAGGGCGCACCGGGGCTCGTCGCCGGTGGTGAGGTGGTCCGACGTGGTGGCATGGAGATGCGGGGAAGACCGGCGAGCTCCGGGACGCCGGCAGCGCGAGGTGGCATCCCTCTTTTGGCACCATGGAGGAGGAGGCACGCGATGCGAGGAGGTGAACACGTTGGGCGCCATGGAGGAGGAGGTGTGCAGCACCATGGAAGAGCCTATGAAGAGAGGAGGGAGAGTGAGGAAGAAAGGAGAGATTCGGCCGAGGATATGGGGATTTCACCTACCTTGTACTTACTAGTAGCGAGGGGTATAAATCGGAACTACTACTAAGTTGATAGTAGTTGCGCGGGTTTATACCCCTTAGTAATAAGTTGCACGGGTTTGAAGTACCCCTTAGTAATAAGTGGCTTAGCAGAATGATTGACCGCAATAAAAAATCATGATTGACCATGGTTTGAAGTGCCCGTCTAGGTCATGGACCAGGCCGTCCGCCTAGGCGTTTGAGAGGGGTCTGAGGCGCCCGACTGTAGTTGCTCTAACATACATGAAATCCAGAAATTGTTCACTCAATCAACCATTTGGGTGAGAGCTGTGATAAAAGTGCCATGGTGTCTACATACTGAAAAATCACCACCACCACATGGGAAAAACCTTTCGGTGAGTCATTAGGAATTAGTATTTTTTTTGCACAAGCAATGCATATTGAGATATTGCCCAAAATGTCTGTCATTCTAAGTGATATATATTTTGAATATTTCTAAGCAATATTTTTGATAAAGGAAAAATATATTACTATCGACTTCTCATAGAGGTCGGATGTACTTGGTATCAATTTTAATATATTACCTCCATTCAGAAATAACTAACATGGTTTTAGTTCAAATTTTGTGGGGTGTAGTATATTTTTTCTTGCGGGCAAACTTTAATACTCCCGCCGTTCGCTTTTATAGTGCGTCTTGTTTGTGACACTTAGGGCATCTTCAATAAATTGTATGTTAGTCTTGTTGGTAAAATGTTCATGTCATCAACCAACAAGCTATCATACAACTAATCCAATGGGTTGTATCTAAGGTATCCAATAGATGATGAGAAAATAAATGTGATTGCTCTCTATTTCACCTTGGAGCTTGTGCAAAGTTTGTTGGTTATTCTACATAGTACAATTTTGCTCTCTCTCCATATTTATTACATGCCACATCATCACTATGTCCTAGATGGCAAATTTATCAACACCTATCTTACAACTGTTGGAGATGCCCTTTTATTTGGACTAGAATTGCCCCTCACTGTTCAGACTATCATGCAGCGTGCATGCATGTAGCTTTCGGTGCACTAATTCAGCGGAGGGCTATTTTCGACTAAAGGCGCTTAAACGCACTACATTTTGAAATATGACCCAAAACCTTACGCGCAGTAGAATATGGAATAGATGGAGTATATTTTTTCATAGTGTGTACAGTTGTACCTTCTTGTCTGGTTGTTAATTTTCTCCACGGAAATCTTGTACGCTCCAAAATTTGGAAATCGTACAAGAATGAAAAGGCTTACTGGGACAACTGATCCAAAGGATCAAACATAAATATTTGATTTTGAGTAATGCAAGAATTTATTCGCAAAAAAACATAAATAGACCGTTCAAAATTCTTAAACTTCGTAATAAAGGCCATCTACTCAGCATTCTGGATTCCCATGCATGAGCGCAGAATTTATGGAGGACGTCCGGCCCAAGATCACTCCACAGCAGATGCGCAGAACACAAGGCGCGACCCAGCCCCTTGATCTCCCTTCCACGGAGGTCAAAAACCCTCCCCTTGGACGGTTCAGTTGGAACTGAGACTCGACTCCCACACGCTTCCTCAGTTCCTCACACTCACTGGCACATAGCGCCGGCGAGGTGCAGGCGATGGCCGTGGCGTGGAACGATGGGGCGGCGGAAACCAAGTGGCTGAAGCACTACTCTTCGGCGCAGGACATCCTGGTCGTCGGCGACGGGGACTTCTCGTTCTCGCTGGCGCTCGCCACCGCCTTCGGCTCCGGCGAGAACCTCGTCGCCACGTCCCTCGACTCCTACGGTTCGGCCCTTTCGTCTAGCTCTCTCGCTGCCCATATGCATGCCTGCGAGTAGCTCTATCTTTGAGCATCAACGTACATGCGTGCATGCCCATGCTTATCTTGGCCCGGTGTGATTTTTCTGATCATCGGCTTTAATTAGTTTGCACTGAACTATTTCCCACGCGTCTTTTGCGTGCAATCCTCTTGGACAGAGAGTCTGAGCCACAACTACAGCGACGCAACATCCAATGTGGCGAAGCTTGAGGCGATGGGTGCCACGGTTCTGCACGACGTCAACGTGAAAGTGATGAATCTCCACGCCGATCTGGAGCCGAGACTGTTCGATCGGATCGTCTTCAATTTTCCTCACGCCGGGTTCAGAGGGCGCGAGGACGACGAAGATACAATCAGGTATGAGTGTCTTGACTCCTGTGTGGTAATCTATCTATCTTATGTTTAAACCTCTTAACATATGAACCTGATGTCCATCGATCGATCGATCTCGCTTGTGTGTAGGTCGCATCAGAAGCTGGTGTGGAGATTCTTCGCCACCGCGCGGCACATGCTCCGGCGTCACGGCGAGATCCACGTCACCCACAAGACCAAGCATCCGTTCTCCATGTGGTGTATCGAGCAGCTAGCATCCGAGTCCTCGCTTGCTATGGTCGAGAAAGCTGCCTTTCAGATAGAAGACTACCCTGGTTATAACCAGAAGAGAGGGTCGAGCTGGAGGTGCGGCCATGGCTTCGCTATAGGTCACTGCTCCACCTTCAAGTTCCGCCTCGAATAGTGGGCGTCGGATGATGATCTCTTTTTTTAGTCAGGCCTGTACGTGTGACTTCAGCGGTTTCATGTGTCCTCGGTCGTTAGAGGCTGTCGATCTCGCCACAATGATCCAGTCTTGGAGCTGTTCTGTGTGGGTGTGGGGACGAGGAAATAAGAGCAACTCCAACACAGCGGTCCAAATGGTCCGGCCATGTACGTTTGTGTCCGTTTCAGTCTTGGAACTGTTCTGCATGCTGTCTATTGACAGTGAACGAAGTAATGCTGATGAAAAATGCAACAGCTTATCAGTTTAGCTCCATCGCTATGCTTTCTCTTTTATTTCTACTCCATCCGTAACAAAATATAAGACGTTTTTATACCCTATGCAAAACCAGAAAAAACATCTTTACATTTTGGTATATTAAGGAAGTAATTTTCTTCCGAGATGTGTGTGTGGGTGTGGGGAGAGGGAAATAAGACGGGAAAGCGCACCCACCCTTTCTGGAACTGCCCAAGTGGGCTCGTCACCCTTAATCTTGAAAAGTGGCGGACC
>NC_041388.1:417978212-417980421 GCF_002162155.2 Triticum dicoccoides | reverse complement strand
TTGATTCGCCGCTAGCTCCACCACTGATCTCAGATTGGACGTCCGCAAGGTCAGCGTGTTAGATTCATTATGAAAGGAAAAACGTATTCTTTTGTTACAAACAAATCTCCCAAGAAAGAAGCATGGTCCGGTATCACAACATGTGCATCCACCACTCTTTGACCGAAGGAAAGACACCCTAGCTAGCCAGATAAATCTAGTTGGGGCCTAGCCAATTTCTTAACATACTCCATGTCTGGATAGAGTTTCAACATTTGAAAAGGAGGTAATCCGCAGTCTTCATCTCGCTTACATAATTGGCAAAGGTCATGGTTACGCCAACCTCTCCAGTCTAATCTATCTGCAGTCCAAACCCTAGGGGGCAATGCTTCAAGACTAGCTAAGGCATGTCCAAGTTGATGACTCCGGTAGATTGCATCTTACGTAGATTTGGCAGATTACAAACCATCCAACGTGAATTTCCATCTAATTTCATCCATGTTTTCGTGTTGTAAAGTGACCTCCCCCAACTTACTCCGCAGAAGGATCCTGGGTGTGGTCGTGTAGATTTTTTTGTTGCGTAACACGTTCCCCTACAATGGTGGCCGATGGAATTCGCATGGTAGTGGGGTGCGTCCCGGGGGAAAGCTCTGTCCGGTGGTGTCGGTGCCAGTGACGATGACGCTCTTGAGAGCCGCTCCCCTTTTTAGAGGTGTCATCGTGGGTTGGCCTCCTCCACCATGGGCTTTGGATGGGAACCCTTGATTTGGCATGCCAGACAGGGCGATGGCTGCATTCTGGCACCGTTCCCTCCTTGGAGGCCTCGTCCATTGAGCAAGGCCCCTCTCTATAGATTATCAAGATTGTGGTTCATGTACGGTAGCTTTCTCTCTTTGTGGTGACGATTCTGTGGTCTTGGTGGCAGTGCTCTCAATGGAAGCAAGGTTCGGCGGGGTGGCTATGTTGGGAGGCCTCCCTTTTGGTCATGGTGTTTTTTTTCCATCCAGGCACTAGTGAGAGCATCCCATCGTCGGACGATGTGACACCCTTCGAGCCGAGCCGAGGGAGCAGGGGGGTCATTTCGACAATGGAAGTAGAAGGCGCTCAAGTGCCAGTAAAACCAAGTGATGGTGATGGCATGACCTTTGTTGACGTCTATATTCTTCTTGAGTTTGCCTCGTCTGTTGCTTCAGTCCTCCGATCGCGTATGAGGGCTTTGATGACTCCAAGCAGTGCTCAATTCTTTCTTGTTATCTCCTTGGGTCATCTGGGTTCTTTGTTACTCCACCTAAGCACCCTTGTATCTTGCCATTGCCTTTTATTTATGTTGTGGTGTTGTGTTGTTCTGTTGGTTGTAAGGGCTTCACCAATTTAAAGCCGATCGATAGCCTTTTTTCTGAAATAAACATGCGCTCACAAAGTTCGGTTGCTAATGTGAAATAAGGCCTCCCTACAACCAGAATATTTATTATCATGAATGACCAGCTCACGTCTAGGTTATACATGTTACACGTATAACATACAACCCTAATTGTGACACACACAACAAGTCAAAAAAAGGGGCTCTATTTCATAGGAGCATAGGAGGCCACAGTAAGGAGGGGCGGAAGATTCCGGCCATGCTTTTTTTTACTGTTTTGGGAAAGTCCAATGCCTCGCCAAACTTCCTTTCTTGACATGTTTCCTTATTAGCAACTTCCAGAAATACAAGTAAGATTTATCTTCTTTTAAAAAGAAGATAAGAACAAGAGGCTCACCATGGTGGTGCCAGCGACGAGATCGGCACGGGCGATCGACAACGGTGAGGACATGGATGGGGACGGGATGGCACCCTACACATGTGCAAACTCTAAGAAGTTAATTTGAGCTCAGACTGTGCACATACACTCCTCCACTAAAACACTTCTAGAGCATTTGAAATGAGCTAAACTAGTAGTGAGAGATGAAAGGATGAAGTTGCTAACCTTTTAGAACACTTGGATAGTTGGTGCACTGTCAAACCTAGACAAATCTTGGGGAAAATGGAATTTGGAGGTCGAGCTTGGAGAGGAGAAAGCTTAAGTGTGGCTCGAGCATTTCACCGAACACCTCATGTGCATAGGAGGTGAGAACAGAGAAACACACACCTTCCCACACGCTGGCTGGCCAAAAAACCAATGACAGAGCGGGCAGGGGCGACCATATATACAGACATCTTTTTAGTCTCGGTTGGTGTTTAGAACGAGGATTA
>NC_041388.1:417920410-417978013 GCF_002162155.2 Triticum dicoccoides | reverse complement strand
CGGTCCAAGGCACCAACCGGAACTAAAGAGGTTGGGCTAGGAGCTACGCCCTTTAGTCCCAGTTGGTGGCTGGAATCGGGACTAATATAAGATCCCAGCCGAACCGGGATTGATGCCTGTCGCGGCTCGGCCGGCGTCCTACCCGCTCGAACCGGGATTCATGCTTCCATTAGTCCCGGTTCATAACATGACCGGGACTGTTGCTTTGATCTAGCAAAAATCAAATGCATGTTTTCTACTAATGTTATGTCGTTCTATTGGTTGTAAGGGCTTCACTAGTTTAAAGTCAAGTGATAGCCTTTTTTCTAAAATAAACATGCGCTCATAAAGTTTGGTTGCTAATGTGAAATAAGGCCTCCGCCTCCCTACAACCAGAATATGTATTATCATGAATGTCAAACCACGTCTAAGTTATACATGACGTATAACATACAACCCTAATTGTGACACACGTAACAAGTCAAAAAAGGGGCTCTATTTCATAGGAGCATAGGAGGCGCACAGTAAGGAGGGGCGGAAGATTCCGGCCATGCTTTTTTCAGCGTTTTGGGAAAGTCCAATGCCTCGGCAAACTTCCCTTTTTGACATGTTTTCTTGTTAGCAACTTCCAAAAATATGTGTCTACAACTTTAAAAAAATCCGTCTTTCAGAATTTTAAACTTTAAAAGAATTTCCATACTTACTTGTAGAGTCTTTTATAGTTCTAAAAATTTCCACAAAAATGAAATTTCAATACTTTTGAATTTTTAGAAATTCATACTTCCAGAATACTCAACTTTCAAGAACTTCTATAAATTATGAAAATTTGAACCCCCAAATTTTGAATGTACAATTTTTTAGGAACTTCACAAAAAAGGAAAAATGAATAAATTCCATGGGCCATGCGGTAAGCCTCCACCCCCCAGTGAGCGCCCGTGTCCCGAAGGTAATCTTCCAACGCGTGCACTTCGTGCGGGCGGCCCTCCTCGGGCCACAACATGTGGCGCCCCGATAAGGCGCATTCTCTCACTCATGGTGAACTACGGATGCAGCAGTTTTCAGCCAAAAGATATATTTGACCAACATACAAAATCTCATGCACACTAGTGATCAATGCAATCCAAATCTTTGGAATGAAATCAAAGTAAATATATATTCAATGTTGCCACAAACAATTGAGTTAATTGAAGCCAAAAAATAGTCTTTGCAGCAGCAGTTAGAGATCAGGCTGAAGCATCGACGACGGCGTTGGCGAACCATGGCCGCCTGAGCGCGGTGGTGGCCGACAACCACTTGTCGATGTTGCACGAGAGGAGCCCCTTGAGGACTTCGAAGCCTTCTTTGGAGAGGAGGTCCTCGGGAAAGTGCTGACGGAGCTTGTTGCGGGAAATGACATGCGGCGGCGTCACCAGCTTCCCGGCGAGCGGCAATGACTCGTAGGCTGGCCAGATGGTAAACAATGGCCTGCCGAGAACGCGGAACATGGCGAGGAGCTGTTGGGCGTCGTCGTCCCCGTCAAAGAGCGGCTTCCCGGAGAGGAGCTCGGCCATGACGCAGCCCAGTGACCACATGTCAACCGTGGCGTCGTAGTCGGTCTTGCCGAGGAGCATCTCCGGTGCCATGTACCGGCGTGTGCCGTGCTGGCCGTACGGCGCGGGCTCGGACATGGACACCGCGAGACCTAGATCACAGATTTGACGTTGCTGATGCCACCTGCGCCGACGAGGATGTTCCCCGGCTTGATGTCGCGGTGGATGATGCGGAGCCCGTGCATGTGCTTGGCGGCGCCGAGGAGCTGCTCCATGATGCAGCGCACGTCGGCCTCGGGGAACGGCCGGCCGCGCCGGTGCTCATGGAGGACGTCGTGCAGGTTGGGCCCGACGCACTCCATCACGACGGAGAGCTTCCGGGCGAAGGGGTCGAGCGAGAGCGCCCGGAGCTCGACGATGGCGCGGTGGCAGTGGCACGCGGCGAGGAACGCCAGCTGAACCTCGCGCAACGTACGGGCGTCGGCGCAGCCGCACGCAATGCCGGCGCCCTCGTGCGCGCAGGGGAGCGGTTACTTGAGGGCGACGGTCCAGCCGTTGGTGAGGTGGCGCGCCTCCACGACACCGCCGTAGGCGCCCACGCCGAGCGCGCGCGTCTCCTGGTAGTCGGTGGAGCTCCAGTAGCACACCCCTGTTGCAGAAGGTGAGCCTCGGGGCGCCGCCGCTGGTGTCCACCTTGAAGTCGGGGTGGTCGCCGCCGGGGAAGACGCCCATCGGGAACGGAGGAGGTCGATGGAAGCGCGGCCGGAAAGGAAAGGAAACGAGGAGAGGATCGCATGGTGGCGGCCGTATATATTGAGGCATCAGCGAGACGTACTCGAGTGGTCCCCGGACTCCACGAGGTCAATGCGCTACGTGGCTCTGGCTTGGGCGAGACTGCGACGGAAGCATGTACGCGTTCGGATTCGTAGCCGGAGACGAAGTGGAAACCGGAAACCGGAAACGGGAGGGAAAAAGGGACTGCCTCCAATTTCAATTTTACCCCATGCTGTCAAATTATGATCTGAGTTTTTACTCTCTCGCCGGTTGTTTTGATCAACATTTTTTTATTTTCACTCTCTCATCGTTCGGTTTGTGTCGCTCGCCGTTGTCGTGGACCCCGTGCGCCTCTACTCCGACACCATCACGATTGGCCGGCTCCTTCACCGACCAAGCGGCCTCGCGCGACAGGCGGCCCCTCACGATCATCGTGTGTGCGCCGTCGATCTACGTTGACCGTCTCCGTTCTTTCCGACCCGGACACCTGCATCGCCTCCATGCAGCGCCCCGCGCGCCATGCGGCGGCCAATCATAGACGCCGCTCGCGCGCCGGCCCGCCAATAGTTCCACGCCACCCGCCTCCGCCGCGTCTACAGGGCGGCCCTGCGGGTTGCCTCGCCGGCCTCATCCTTGCTACGTCCACTACTAGGAAAAGGGCTGCTAGTGGCGCACCTGTTTTCGCTACTAATGGTGCACTACAGGTGCGCCACTAGCACCACGCCATTAGAATTTTTTTACTAATGGCGCATCACTGGTGCGCCATTAGTATCTGGTATACTATTGGCGCACCACAGGTGCATCATTAGTATAGCCCACGGTGCGCTATTAGTATCTGGTCACTATGGCTTAATCTTGGGTCAATATGCTTAATATCAAGTCAAATCGCACTCTATGGTCAAACTTCCTGGAAGGTCACCCATCCTCACACTACTCCAGCCCGAGCATGCTTAACTTCGCAGTTCTATCCAACCCCAGCACCAGCTCACTTCACAGGCACTTGTTGATATATCTATCATATCAATCATATTAAACCTTGTTGATGTCTAGGACTTAGTTCATGTTCATGAGTATGATGAAATTTTGAAAAAATATTTCAAACTTTTCGGTCATATTACGTATCATATTTTGAAAAAAAATCAAATTTTTTTGAAACCAATTTTTTTCTGTTACTAGTGGCGCACCTAGCAAACGGTGCGCCACTAGTAAGTTTGAATTTTTTTCCATTTTTTCCCTCTAGATCTTAAAAGCTCCGTAACTTTTTTCTCTTAGGTTTTTGGGGATTTTGAAAATGTTTAACGGGGTTCCCATTTTACAAATTCCAGAGAGATTTTGCAAATAAAGTCGAAACTCATATTTGTAAACTTTCCCAACAAGTAGACCACATATCACATGGGAAACTTATTTTTTTTGACATTTCCATCATTTTCTTTTATTTTTTTAAACTAAAAAGGCGGTCCAGAGGGGGTGGGTGCATTTGGTGGAATTTTTGGGCCAAATTAGTAATGGCGCACGGTGGGTGTGGTGTGCCATTACTAGTTTGAAAAAAAAATTAAAAAAATTGAAAATAAATTACCAGTGGCGTACCGTGGATGTGGTGCGCCATTACTAGTTAAACTAGTAATGGCGCACTAGTTTAACTAGTAATGGCGCACTATCCACTCGTGCGCCATTACTAGTTTTGAAAAAAAATTGAAAAAAATTACTAGTGGCGCACCGTGGATGTGGTGCGCTATTACTAGTTAAACTAGTAATGGCGCACTATCCACTGATGCGCCATTACTAGTTTTGAAAAAAATGGAAACAAATTGTTACTAATGACGCACCGTGGATGTGGTGCGCCATTAGTATTTGGACACTAATGGCGCACCAACACATGGTGCGCCATTAGTATATAGTAGTGGCGCACCACATGTCTGGTGCGCCATTAGTGGCCATATCATCTACAGCCCTTTTCCTAGTAGTGGTCGGGCCGGCCACATCAGGTCCGTTGGCAGCCTCGAGCTCGGGCGCCGCTGCTCCGTTGGTCGCTCGGGCCTCGCTGCCCGAGCGCCGGCGCTGCTTTGGTGGTCCGGGTGTCGGTGTTGACGCGCTCGCCCACACGTTGTCCCACGCCGTCCATCATCGCCGGCTTCATCTCGGACTCCTCCGCCTTCATCGGGCGGCGTCCCCAACCTCGCGCGCGATTGCATTGATCACCCGCCCGCCGCGGCGAACCGCATTGATGACCCACAAGTATAGGGGATCTATCGTAGCCCTTTCGATAAGAGTGCCGAACCCAATGAGGAGCAGAAGGAAATGACAAGCGGTTTTTAGTAAGGTATTCTCTGCGAGCACTGAAATTATCGGTAACCGATAGTTTTGTGATAAGGTAATTCGTAACGGGTAACAAGTAACAAAAGTAAACAAGGTGCAGTGATAACCCACAAGTATAGGGGATCAATTGTAGCCTCTTTCGATAAGTAAGAGTGTCGAACCAAACGAGGAGCTAAATGTAGAACAAATATTCCCTCAAGTTTTATCGGCCACCGATACAACTCTACGCACGCTTGACATTTGCTTTACCTAGAACAAGTATAAAACTAGAAATACTTTGTAGGTGTAATGGGATATGTTTGCGAGAAAGAGCACGTAAATAAAAACTAGGGGCTGTTTAGGTAAAGAAGCAATAAAGTTAGTATGGCGAGTGTGAAAAGTGGTGGTAGGAGTTGCGAAATTTTCCCTAAGCAATTGACTACTTTACTAGACCGATAGCAAGTTTTATGTGAGAGAGGCTGCTGCTAGCATGTCATCCCTGACTTTGAATTCTATGCACTTATGATTGGAACTATTAGCAAGAATCCACAACTACTAACGTTCATTAAGATAAAACCCAACCATAGCATTCAGATATATTGGTCCCTCTTCAATCCCTTATGCATCAATTTCTATGCTAGGTTGAAGCTTCTGTCACTCTTGCCCTCCAATACGTAGTCCTATCAACATATAATCAACCCTATGGTATGATCCACGCGCGCTCTCATATGATGGGCACCAAATGACAACAACATAACCACAAGAAAATTAAACCAATCATAACAATTCACCAATTACCGATAGGACAACAAAAATCTACTCAGACATCATAGGATGGCAACACATCATTGGATAATAAAATGAAGCATAAATCATCATCTTCAAGTAGAGGGTACAACAGGTTGCGGGAGAGTGTGTCACTATAGATAGATGGGGGAAGGTGATGAAGATGTTGATGAAGATGATGAAGGTGTTGGCGTAGATCGCCGTCACACGATGATGGCCTCGGCGGTGTTCCGGCGCCACCGGAAGGGAGGGGGCGAGGGGCCCCTTCTTATTCTTCTTCCTTGACCTTCTCCCTAGATGGGAGAGGGGTTTCCCCTCTGGTCCATGGCCTCCATGGCGGCGGAGGGGTGAGAGCCCCTCCGAGATTGGATTTGTCTCTCCGTCTCTCTCTTTTTCTGCGTTTCAGATTCTGCCCTTTCACCGTTTCTTAAATTCCCAGAGATACGTACTCTGATTGGGATGAATTTTGGACACGGTTTTTATGCGGATATTAGCTTTCTTTCGGCGAAAGAAGGGCACCAACCACCTTACGGGGTGGCCACTAGGGCCCAGGGAGCGCCTGACCCCCCGAGGCGCGCCCCCCTGCCTCATGGCCCCCTCGGGCATCGTCCCACGTTGATTCTTCATCCCAAAAATCACATATATTCCAAAAAAAATCTCCGTCAGTTTTTATCCCGCTTGGACTCCGTTTGATATGGATTTTCTGCGAAACAAAAAATATGCAACAAACGGGAACTGGCACTGGGCACTGGATCAATATGTTTGTCCCAAAAATAGTATAAAAAGTTGCCAAAAGTATATGAAAGTTGTAGAATATTGGCATGGAACAATAAAAAATTGTAGATACGACGGAGACGTATCAGCACCCCCAAGCTTAATTCCTGCTCGTCCTCGAGTAGGTAAATGATAAAAAAGATAATTTTTGATATGGAATGCTACCTAGCATAATCTTGATCATGTAATCTAATCTAATCATGGCATGAATATTAATACACGAGTGATTCAAAGCAATAGTCTATCATTTGACATTAAGACAATAATACTTCAAGCATCCTAATAAAGCAATCATGTCTTTTCAAAATAACATGGCCAAAGAAAGTTATCCCTACAAAATCATATGGTCTGTCTACGCTCCATCTTCACCACACAAAATATTCAAATCATGCACAACCCTGATGACAAGCCAAGCAATTGTTTCATACTTTTGACGTTCCCAAACCTTTTCAACTTTCACGCAATACATGTGAGCCATGGATATAGCATTATAGATGAAATAGAATATGATGGTGGAGGTTGTGTGGAGAAGACAAAAAAGAGAAAGTCTAACATCGACGCGGCTAATCAACGGCTATGGAGATGCCCATCAATTGATGTCAGTGCGAGGAGTATGGATTGCCATGCAATGGATGCACTAAGAGCTATAAGTGTATGAAAGCTCAAACTGAAAACTAAGTGGGTGTGCATCCAACTTGCTTGCTCATGAAGACCTAGGGCATTTGAGGAAGCCCATCATTGAAATATACAAGGCAAGTTCTATAATAAAAATTCCCACTAGTATATGAAAGTGATAACTCAAGAGACTCTCTAGATGAAGAACATGGTGCTACTCTCAAGCACAAGTGTGGTAAAAGGATAGTAACATTGTCCCTTTTTTAGGCTTCTTTGGCCTCTATCTTTTTGGGGGGGGGGGCTTCTTTGGCCACTTTTATTTTGATCATGGGACAATGTTCTAATAATGATGATCATCACACTTTTATTTACTTACAACTCAATATTACAACTCGATACTAGAACAAAGATATGACTCTATATGAATGCCTCTGACGGTGTACCGGGATGTGCAATGATCTAGCGTAGCAACGACATCAAAAAACGGACAAGCCATGAAAAATCATGCTAGCTATCTTACGATCATGCAAAGCAATATGACAATAAATACTCAAGTCATGTATATGATGATGGAAGTTGCATGGCAATATATTTCGGAATGGCTATGGAAATGCCATAATAGGTAGGTATGGTGGCTGTCTTGAGGAAGATATAAGTAGGCTTATGTGTGATAGAGCGTATCGTATCACGGGGTTTGGATGCACCGGCGAAGTTTTCACCAACTCTCGAGGTGAGAAAGGGCAATGCACGGTACCGAAGAGGCTAGCAATGATGGATGGGTGAGAGTGCGTATAATCCATTGACTCAACATTAGTCATAAAGAAATCACATACTTACTGCAAAAATCTATTAGTCATCGAAACAAAGTACTACGCGCATGCTTCTAGAGGGATAGATTGGTAGGAAAAGACCATCGCTCGTCCCCGACGGCCACTCATAAGGAAGACAATCAATAAATACCTCATGCTCCAGCTTCGTTATATAACGGTTCACCATACGTGCATGCTACGGGAATCACAAACTTCGACACAAGTATTTCTACAATCCACAACTACCAACTAGCATGACTCTAATATCACCTATTTATATCTCAAAACTATTGCAAGGAATCAAACATATCATATTCAGTGATTTACGAGTTTTATGTAGGATTTTATGACTAACCATGTGAATGACCAATTCCTGCTGTCATCTCTAAATAGATATAAGTGAAGCAAGAGAGTTTAATTCTTTCTACAAAAGATATGCCCATGCTCTAAGAAATATAAGTGAAGCAAAAGATCATTCTACAAATGGCGGTTTTCTAAGTGAAAAGAAACAGTAAATCCAAACTTCAAATGATATAAGTGAAGCACATGAAGCATTCTATAAAGCCATACTCAAAAGATATAAGTGAAGTGAAATGAGAATTCTATAAATCTACCATGGACTATCTCATACCAGCATGGTGCATAAAAGAAAAGTGAAAACTAAATGCAAAAGACGCTCCAAGATTTGCACATATCATGTGACGAATAAAAATATAGCTCCAAGTAAAATTACCGATGATTGTTAGAAGAAAGAGGGGATGCCTTCCAGAGCATCCCCAAGCTTAGTTGCTTGGGAGTCCTTGAATATTTCCTTGGGGTGCCTCGGGCATCCCCAAGCTTAGGCTCTTGCCACTCCTTATTCCTTCATCCATCGTGATCTCTCCCAAAACTTGAAAACTTCAATCACACAAAACTTAACAGAAAGTTCGGTAAGATCCGTTAGTATAATAAAGCAAATCACTACTCTAAGTACTGTTGCAAACCAATTCATATTTTGTTTTTGCATTGTAGCTACTGTAATATAACTTTTCCATGGCTTAATCTACTGATAGAAATCGATAGTTTCATCAAAACAAGTAAACTATGCATCAAAAACAGAGTCTGTCTTAAACAGGGCAGCCTGAAATAATCTGAACATTCACCATACCTCTGGTACTCCAAAAATACTGAAAAATTATGAAAAATAAAAAATTTGTATAGAAACACTGTGCAAAAAGTTTCAGAACCATTTGACGTTCCAGTAAAAAAATGTAAAATCACGCACTAGAGCCAAAGTTTCTGTTCTGCACCGCACAAACCAACAAGCAATGTAAACATCGTAAAGGCAATTCTTGGCACGTTATTTTTATAATACAATGGAATTGTACAAGGGGATAATTATTTTTGTTGAAAAGTTTCTGTAATCAAGATTCATAAAGTTTCCGTGAGCATGAACAAAGTTCAAGGAGCTCCCCCACTTCAACAATGCTTGTCTCTCTCACTTTCACTTTCCTTTTCGAAAAGTTTTGGGTTCCCCTTTTTATTTTTATTTTTTAAAACTATATAAAAGAACTCAACAGAAATAAATGACTCTATAAAACTTCCAGGTTATCTCCCTGGCAGTGCTTTCTTTAAAGCCATTAAGCTAGGCATATAGTGGTCAAGTAATGGATCCACCCGGATCCCAAGGTATATCAAAGCCAATTTTAATTAGCAATGATTTATGATTTAGTAGTGAGCACAAAGTAACATATATCATGCAACACCGAAGTCTAACTCTCTTCCTATGCATCGGCATGTCATAAAAGAACAATTCATGCACACATAGTAAAGGCCAATGCATAGTATAAACAGTTTCTTGCAATTTTATCATATTTGAAACATGGAGAGGCGGAGATGTAGTTCCTCTCTCATAATAATTGCAAATAGTAGCAGCAAGCACATGCATATTATATCTATCAAAATTATCATGTGCAACGGTAAAAGGCCACCTATCAATATAATCCTTAATAAGTGCAAACTTCTCCGATATAGTGTAGTCGGGAGAATTCAAAAAGATAATAGGACTATCATGCGTGGGTGCAATAGCAACAATTTCATGTTTAACATAAGGAACTATAGCATATTCATCTCCATAAGCATAATTCATATTGGCATCTTGGCCACAAGCATAGCAAGCATCAAGTTCATCAAAAAGGGATATTTCAAACGAATCAATGGGATCATAGCAATTATCATGGCATTCATCCTTTGGTAAGAATGAAGGGAAATTAAACATTGTATGAGTTGAAGAGTTACTCTCATTAGAAGGTGGTCACGGGTAGCTAATCCGCTCTTCCTCTTTTTGTTCTTCGCTCTCCTCATCATCTTTCTCATCCAATGAGCTCACAGTTTCATCAATTTCATCTTCTATAGACTCTTGCAAAATATTAATCTCTTTTTGGACAGTGGAGGAGTCCTCAATATATGGTTTAACATAGGCATTAGAAGCATAATTATCATAACAATATTTAAGTATGGCAAAATTTCCAGATTTGTAAAGAGTAGCATCATACTTTCCAGTCAAAGAAGCAATTTCATAAGCACCCTTAAAAGCAACAAATTCTTCAATTTGTTGAACATCATAATAATTATAAACACCCTTAGCATACGAAGATACGATTCCATTATCACTAAACTCACATTGGTAGGGACGGTGTTTCTTAGGGTCTTCAGAACAACAAGTAAAATTATATATTTCACATAAATTCCAAGCATAGCATTGCAAATGATGAATTTGATCCAGTAAAAGTTTCCCTTTTTGAGATAAGCGGTGTCGCACATAACAAGCATACTCATCTAAATATTTGCCCTCAACTAAGCTAGTTGGGGTTTCAGCACGAGCACATAGGGATCGAAGATGATTCAAGTAAAAAGCTTGATGAGTGTGATAGATTTTGAGTGGTTCTTCAACCATTGGTGTAGTAGGTACAACTAATTTTTTGGTATTTTGCATTTCCTACCCATAACTAAAGATAGAAAACAAGAGCACAAAATAAAAACTACTTAGTGATAAAGAAAACAAGCACACACGAGAATATTCACCCCACGCTATAACTCCCTGGCAACGGCGCCAGAAAAAGGTATTGATAACCCACAAGTATAGCCTCTTTCGATAAGTAAGAGTGTCGAACCCAACGAGGAGCTAAAGGTAGAACAAATATTCCCTCAAGTTTTATCGACCACCGATACAACTCTATGCACGCTTGACGTTCGCTTTACCTAGAAAAAGTATAAAACTAGAAATACTTTGTAGGTGTAACGGGATATGTTTGCAAGAATATAAAGAGCACGTAAATAAAAACTAGGGGCTGTTTAGGTAAAGTAGCAATAAAGTTAGTATAGCAAGTGTGGAAAAGTGGTGGTAGGAGTTGCGAAATTGTCCCTAAGCAATTGACTACTTTACTAGACCGATAGCAAATTTTATGTGAGAGAGGCCACTGCTAGCATGTCATCCCTGACTTGGAATTCTATGCACTTATGATTGGAACTATTATTAAGCACCCGCAACTACTAACGTTCATTAAGGTAAAACCCAACCATAGCATTAAGATATATTGGTCCCCCTTCAATCTTGTATGCATCAATTTCTATGCTAGGTTGAAGCTTCTGCCACTCTTGCCCTCCAATACACAGTCCTATCAACATACAACCAACCCTATGGTGTGATCCACGCGTGCGCTCATATGATGGGCACCAAAGGACAGCAACATCACCACAAGAAACTTAAACCAATCATAGCAATTCACCAATTACTGATAGGACAACGAAAATCTACTCAGACATCATAGGATGGCAACACATCATTGGATAATAATATGAAGCATAAAGCACCATGTTCAAGTAGAGAGTACAGCGGGTTGCGGGAGAGCGGGCCGCTGTAGATAGATGGGGGAAGGTGATGAATATGTTGGTGAACATGAGGTAGGTGTTGGTGTAGATCGCCGTCACACGATGATGGCCCCGGTGGTGTTCCGGCGCCATCGGGAGAGAGGGGGAGAGGGGCCCTTCTTATTCTTCTTCCTTTACCTTCTCCCTAGATGGGAGAAGGGTTTCCCCTCTGGTCCATGGCCTCCATGGCGGCGGAGGGGCGAGAGCCCCTTCGAGATTGGATCTGTCTCTCTGTCTCTCTCTGTTTCTGCGTTCCAGATTCTGCCCTTTCACTGTGACACGTCTCCGTTGTATCTATTTTTCCAAACACTTTTGCCCTTGTTTTGGACTCTAACTTGCATGATTTGAAACAAGAGGAAACAGAGTTTGTAAAAGTTTTTCTTTATCACTTTCAATTTGTCAACTGAATTGCTTGAGGACAAGCAAAGGTTTAAGCTTGGGGGAGTTGATACGTCTCCGTCGTATCTACTTTTCCAAACACTTTTGCCCTTATTTTGGACTCTAACTTGCATGATTTGAATGGAACTAACCCGGACTGACGCTGTTTTCAGCAGAATTGCCGTGGTGTTATTTATGTGCAGAAACAAAAGTTCTCGGAATGACCTAAAACTTCACGGAACGTCTTTTTGGAAATAATAAAAAATCCTTGCAAAAGATGAAGACTAGGGGCGCACACCCTAGCCACGAGGGTGGGGGCGCGCCCCCTACCTCGTGGCCCCCCTGGAGCTCCTCCGACCTCAACTCCAACTCTATATATTTGCTTTTAGGGAGAAAAAAATCAGAGAGAAGGATTCATCGCGTTTTACGATACGGAGCTGCTGCCAAGCCCTAAAACCTCTCGGGAGGGTTGATCTGGAGTCCGTTCGGGGCTCCAGAGAGGGGAATCCGTCGCCATCGTCATCATCAACCTTCCTCCATAACCAATTTCATGATGCTCACCGCCGTGTGTGAGTAATTTCATCGTAGGCTTGCTGGACGGTGATGGGTTGGATGAGATTTATTGTGTAATCGAGTTAGTTTTCTTAGGGTTTGATCCCTAGTATCCACTATGTTCTGAGATTGATGTTGATATGACTTTGCTGTGCTTAATGCTTGTCACTAGGGCCCGAGTGCCATGATTTCAGATCTGAACCTATTATGTTTTCATCAATATATGCGAGTTCTTGATCCTATCTTGCAAGTCTATAGTCACCTACTATGTGTTATGATCCGGCAACCCCAAAGTGACAATAATCGGGACCACTCCCGGTGATGACCGTAGTTTGAGGAGTTCATGTATTCACTATGTGTTAATGCTTTGGTCTAGTACTCTATTAAAAGGAGGCCGTAATATCCCTTAGTTTCCATTAGGACCCCGCTGCCACGGGAGGGTAGGACAAAAGATGCCATGCAAGTTCTTTTCCATAAGCACGTATGACTATATTCAGAATACATGCCTACATTACATTGATGAATTGGAGCTAGTTCTGTGTCACCCTAGGTTATGACTATTACATGATGAACCACATCCGGCATAATTCTCTATCACCGATCCATTGCCTACGAGCTTTCCATATATTGTTCCTCGCTTATTTACTTTTCCGTTGCTATTATTATCATCACTACAAAATATCAAAAACATTACTTTTGTTATCATTACCTTTTGCCACCGTTACCACTACTATCATATTACTTTGCTACTAAATACTTTGCTGCAGATATTAAGTTATCCAGGTGTGGTTCAATTGATAACTCAGCTACTAATACTTGAGAATATTCTTTGGCTCCCCTTCTGTCGAATCAATAAATTTGGGTTGAATACTCTACCCTCGAAAATTGTTGCGATCCCCTATACTTGTGGGTTATCAAGACCATTTTCTGGCGCCGTTGCCGGGGAATATAGCTCTATTCTTTGAGTCACTTGGGATTTATATCTGCTTATCATTATGAAGAACTTGAGAGATCCAAACACCAAGATTTATCCCTCAACTATGAGGGGAGGTAAGGAACTGCCATCTAGCTCTGCACTTGATTCACCTTCTGTTTTGAGTAAGCTTGCGACACCTAAACCTGCTTCTGCTATTCATTCTGATATGTCGCATGTTATTGATGATGCCACTTCTGCTATGCATGATACTTATGATGAAACTACTTCTATGCTTGATACTACTGTGCCACTTGGTAAATTTCTTGATGAACAACTTGCTAGGGTTAGAGAGAATGAAATTATGAAACTGATAACATTGATGAAAGTGATGATGAAGACTCTCCCCCTAATAAAGTGATGATGGAAAAAGAAGCTGCTTTAGCTATTTTAGCTTGAAAGATAGATACGAGCTCAGGAGGTTATTAGCTAAATGGAAGCAGCAATCCCTTAATGCTAGAATGAAACCTGACCCTGCTTTTGCTACTTCACCTATCTGTGTTACTGATAAGGATTATGAGCTCTCGGTTGATCCTGATATAATTACTTTGGTTGAATCCGATCCTTTTCATGGCTATGAATCTGAAACTGTTGTGGCACATCTTACTAAATTAAATGATATAGCCACCCTGTTCACTAATGATGAGAAATCTCTCTACCTTTATATCCTTAAAATATTTCCGTTCTCATTAAAGGGTGATGCTAAGATATGGTTTAATTCTCTTGATCCTGGTTGTGTGCATAGTTCCAAGGATATGATTTATTACTTCTTTGCTAAATATTTCACTGCTCATAAGAAACAAGCTGCTTTGAGGGATAAATATAATTTTGTGCAAATTGAAGAAGTGAGTCTCCCACAAGCTTGGGAGAGGCTTCTCAAGTTACTTAATGATTTGCCTGATCATCCTCTTAAGAAAAATGAAATACTTGATATCTTTTATAAAGGACTAAGCGATGCTTCCAGAGATTACTTGGATAGTTGTGCTGGTTCTGTTTTCAGGGAAAGAACACCGGATGAAGATGAAATTCTATTGAATAATATGTTGACAAATGAAAATAATTGGACACTTCCTGAGCCAACTCCTGAACCTATTCCTAAACCAACTCCGAAGAAAAGGGGTGTTCTATTTCTCAGTACTGAAGATATGCAAGTGGCAAAGAAATCTATGAAAGAAAAAGGTATTAAAGCTGAAGATGTTAAGAATTTACCTCCTATTGAAGAAATACACGGTCTTAATTTACCGCATGTTGAAGAAACATATGATCTTAATCCATTACCTATTGAAGAAATACATGGTCTTGATAACCCGATACAGGTAGTAAAGGTAAATTCTCTCTATAGATTTGATGAAGGTGATATCCCTCGTTATAAGTCTGCTAGACAATGCTTAGATGAGTTTGACAATTTCATTGTTAAACAAGAAAACTTTAATGCTTATTTTGGTAGACAATTGAAATATAATCCCGATACGCTTGAATACTTGGGTGATTATATGTCTAGAGTTAAAGGTGAACTTAAACTCATTAGTAAACATGCTTCTGTGGTTACCACTCAAGTAGAACAAGTACTTAAGTCTCAAAATGATTTGCTCAGTGAATTGAATAGTAAGAATAATGATTATGCTGTTAGAGTGGCTACTATAACTGGTAGAATGACTCAGGAACCTCTATATCCTAAAGGCCACCCTAAGAGAATTGAGCAAGATTCTCAGAGAAATAATATAGATGTGCCTAGTCCTTCTAAAAGGAAGAAAAAGAAATATGATAGGACTTTGCATGATCCTAGTGAACCTATCGCTGAAACACCTGAGAATCAAAATGTTATTTCTATTTCTGATGCTGAAACACAATCTGGTAATGAACCTGAAACTAGTGATAATGTTAATTATAATATCATGATGATGCTCAACCTAGTAATGATAATGATATAGAAATTGAACCTGCTGTTGATAACCCACAATCAAAGAATCAACGTTATGATAAGGAAGACTTTGTTGCTAGGAAACACGGAAAGGAAAGAGAGCCTTGGGTTCAGAAACCCATGCCTTTTCCTCCCAAACCATCCAAGAAAAAGGATGATGAGGATTTTGAGCGCTTTGCTGAAATGATTAGACTTATCTTTTTGCGTATGCGATTAACTGATATGCTCAAAATGAATCCTTATGCTAAGTATATGAAAGAAGTTTTTACTAATAAAAGAAAGATACTGGAAGCTGAAATTTCCACCATGCTTGCTAATTATACTTTTAAGGGTGGAATACCAAAGAAACTCGGGGATCCAGGAGTACCCACTATACCATGCTCCATTAAAAGAAACTATGTTAAAACTTCTTTATGTGATCTTGGAGCCGGTGTTAGTGTTATGCCTCTCTCTTTATATCGTAGACTTGATTTGAATAAGTTGACACCTACTGAAATATCTTTGCAAATGGCTGATAAATCAACTGCTATACCTGTCGGTATTTGTGAGGATGTGCCTGTTGTGGTTGCAAACGTTACTATTTTAACGGACTTTGTTATTCTTGATATTCCCGAGGACGATAGTATGTCTATTATTCTTGGAAGACCTTTTTGAATACTGCAGGGGCTGTTATTGATTGCACCAAAGGCAATGTCACTTTTCATGTTAATGCTAATGAGCATATGGTACACTTTCCGAGGAAACAACCTCAAGTCGACAGTATCAATTCTATTGGAAAAATTCCATCGATCATTTTGGGAGGTTTTGAATTTCCTCTTCCTACTGTCAAGAAGAAATATGATATTATTATTGTTGGGGATGTGCATATCCCCGTTGAGGTAACCTAGTGTTATTCGAAAATTCTCCGGTTCCATGTTATTCGAAATGAGTTTTTTAACAAGACTTGATCAACCTTGTTAATGGATTCCTTTTGATGATCATGAGATGGATGAAGTTAGAAAACACAACTCTCTGTACCCTCCTTTTACTTTCTGTTATTTATATTAAATAAGATAAAAATAAGTATTTTTCATCTGTTATCTGATTTATCCGTGCAATATAAAAATACCCCGAAAATAAAAGTTCTCCAAATGCCCTGAAATTTAAATATGATTTTTTCTGTAATATTTGAGAATATTTGGCCCTGAGAACACAGCACGGGGGGCATCCACCTAGCCACGAGGGTGGAGGGCGCGCCCTACCCCCCTAGGCGCGCCCCGCTGCCTCGTGGGCCCACGGTGGCCCTCCTCCACTTATTCCTGCACCCACACACTCCTTCCTCCCACAAACACGATTATCTAGTTCAAACCCGAGTCCAAGCTCATTTTGCTGCCATTTTTGATCTCCTTGCTCAAAGCACCTCTCACAAAACTGCTTGGGGGATTGTTCCTTGGTATGTGATACGTCTCCAACGTATCTATAATTTTTGATTGCTCCATGCTATATTATTTACTGTTTTGGACATTATTGGGCTTTATTATCCACCTTTATATTATTTTTTGGGACTAACCTATTAACCGGAGGCCCAGCCCGAAATTGCTGTTTTTTGCATGTTTTAGGTTTTTGAAGAAAAGGAATATCAAACGGAGTCCAAACGGAATGAAACCTTTGGGAACGTGATTTTATCAACAAACAAGACCAGGGAGACTTGGACCCTACGTCAAGAAAGAAAAGAGGAGGCCACGAGGTAGGGGGCACGCCCACCCCCACCAGGCGCGCCCTCAATTGTGCTTCATTATTAGAGCATTGTCCCAGTGATGATCATCATTGTTGTAATTGTTGAGTTGTAAGAAAAATAAAAGTGTGATGATCATCATTATTAGAGCATTGTCCTAGTGAGGAAAGGTGATGGAGACTATGATTCCCCCACAAGTTGGGATGAGACTCCGGACGAAAAATAAATACATAAAAAAGAGAAAGAAAAGAGGCCATAAAAAAGAGAAAATGCCCAAATAAAAAATGAGAGAAAAAGAGAGAAGGGAAAATGTTACTATCCTTTTACCACACTTGTGCTTCAAAGTAGCACCATGATCTTCATAGTAGAGAGTCTCTCATGTTATCACTTTCATATACTAGTGGGAATCTTTCATTATAGAACTTGGCTTGTATATATTCCAATGATGGGCTTCCTCAAAATGCCCTAGGTCTTCATGAGCAAGCAAGTTGGATGCACACCCACTTAGTTTCTTTTTGAGCTTTCATATACTTATAGCTCTAGTGCACCCGTTGCATGGCAATCCCTACTCACTCACATTGATATCTATTGATGGGCATCTCCATAGCCTGTCGATACGCCTAGTTGATGTGAGACTATCTTCTCCCTTTTTGTCTTCTCCACAACCACCACTCTATTCCACCTATAGTGCTATATCCATGGCTCACGCTCATGTATTGCGTGAAGATTGAAAACGTTTTGAGCATGTCAAAAGTGTGAAACAATTGCTTGGCTTGTCATCGGGGTTGTGCATGATTTAAATATTTTGTGTGGGGAAGAAAGAGCATAGCCAGACTATATGATTTTGTAGGGATAACTTTCTTTAGCCATGTTATTTTGAGAAGACATAATTGCTTTGTTAGTATGCTTGAAGTATTATTATTTTTATGTCAATATTAAACTTTTATCTTGAATCTTTCGGATCTGAATATTCATACCACAATTAATAAGAATTACATTAAAATTATGCCAAGTAGCACCCCGCATCAAAAATTCTATTTTTATCATTTACCTACTCGAGGACGAGCAGGAATTAAGCTTGGGGATGCTTGATACGTTTCCGACGTATCTATAATTTTTGATTGCTCCATGCTATATTATCTACTGTTTTGGACATTATTGGGCTTTATTATCCACTGTTATATTTTTTTTGGGACTAACCTATTAATCGGAGGCCTAGCCCAGAATTGCTGTTTTTTGCCTGTACTAGGGTTTCGAAGAAAAGGAATATCAAACGGAGTCCAAACGGAATGAAACCTTTGGGAACGTGATTTTCTCAACGAACAAGACCCGGGAGACTTGGACCCTATGTCAAGAAAGAAAAGAGGAGGCCACGAGGTAGGGGGGCGCGCCCACCCCCACCAGGCGCGCCCTCCACCCTCGTGGGCCCCCTGTTGCTCCACCGACGTACTCCTTCCTCCTACATATACCTACATACCCCAAACGATAAGATACGGAGCCAAAAACCTAATTCCACCGCCGCAACTTTCTGTATCCACGAGATCCCATCTTGGGGCTTGTTCCGGAGCTCCGCCGGAGGGGGCATCAATCACGGAGGGCTTCTACATCAACACCATAGCCTGTCCGATGAAGTGTGAGTAGTTTACCTCAGACCTACGGGTCCATAGTTAGTAGCTAGATGGCTTCTTCTCTCTTTTTGGATCTCAATACAATGTTCTCCCCCTCTCTTGTGGAGAACTATTCGATGTAATCTTCTTTTTGTGGTGTGTTTGTTGAGATCGATGAATTGTGGGTTTATGATCAAGTCTATCTATGAATAATATTTGAATCTTCTCTGAATTCTTTTATGTCTGATTGGTTATCTTTGCAAGTCTCTTTGAATTATCAGTTTGGTTTGGCCTACTAGATTGGTCTTTCTTGCAATGGGAGAAGTGCTTAGCTTTGGGTTCAATCTTGCGGTGTCCTTTCCCAGTGACAGTAGGGGCAGCAAGGCATGTATTGCATTGTTGCCATCGAGGATAACAAGATGAGGTTTTCTTCATATTGCATGAGTCTATCCCTCTACATCATGTCATCTTGCTTAAGGCGTTACTCTGTTTTTAACTTAATACTCTAGATGCATGCTGGATTGCGGTCGATGAGTGGAGTAATAGTAGTAGATGTAGGCAGGAGTCTGTCTACTTGTCTCGGACGTGATGCCTATATACATGATCATACCTAGATATTCTCATAACTATGCTCATTTCTGTCAATTGCTCAACAGTAATTTGTTCACCCACCGTAGAATACTTATGCTCTTGAGAGAAGCCACTAGTGAAACCTATGGCCCCCTGGTCTATCTTTATCATATTGATCTCCTACTACTTAGTTATTTCCTTTGCTATTTACTTTGCCTTTACTTTACTTTGCATCTTTATCATAAAAATACCAAAAATATTATCTTATCATATCTATCAGATCTCACTCTTGTAAGTGGACTTATAGGGATTGACAACCCCTATTTGCGTTGGTTGCAAGGATTTATTTGTTTTGTGCAGGTACGAGGGACTCGCGCGTAGCCTCCTACTGGATTGATACCTTGGTTCTCAAAAACTAAGGGAAATACTTACGCTACTTTGCTGCATCATCCCTTCCTCTTCGGGGAAAACCAACGCAGTGCTCAAGAGGTAGCAGTATGTGACTCCTCCATTGGTTCAATTAGTTTTTGTTCTAGTGCTTTATTCATTGCAAATTTGTGCTGCCTAGGTGACCCTGTTCTTGATCTTGCATGTCAAATTTATGTGGTTCCAAGTAGTCTTGATGCACGATATAGGCTCTAGGCACTTGTAGGAGTAGTTGCTATCAATATTGTTGACTTTGGTTCACTTTTATTTTTGAAGTTACTAATAATTTCAGAAACTTTTCAAAGGAAGAAATATGTTTAGGAAAATGTACCAAGGTGGCCCTTCAAGGAACAAGAGCCCAGGCTTGCAATGCGTGATGCTGATCATGAGCCACCAAGGGACGCTCCAGTGCGGCCCTGTGAATGGCCTTCAGAGGACTTTATGGATCAAGCGGAAATCAAGGAAGAATTTAACGCATATTTGCGTAACGCTGATCTTGTGAGCTTCGAGGAGGAAAAGTGCCGCCAGTACCACTATCTCACTAGTTCCTTTGTGAGGAGGTTTGAATTTTCATCTTCACGCAATTCTCTAACTGTCCTGTTTGATCTTTATGAAAAATCTTATACGATGGACTTAGAGGATTTTATGACTGCTGGGGTAGTGTCAGGGAACCTCGCAAATCTGAATTTAGAGATTTTCTTTCTAGTGTAACTGTGGGGGAATCTAGAGATATAACACAAGCTACCATAGGGAGCATTCACTTTCCTGCTATACATTATTTTGCTCTCTTCATAGGTAGATGCATTAATGGTAAAGATGAGGCATGTCACATGTGTGTCCCTGACCTCAGTATTCTTAGGAGTGCTGTGTTAGGAGATAAATCTTATATTTTGGGAGCCATTGTTGCACATAGGTTGCATCTTAATAGATTTAATGGAGATTTCTATGGTGGAATTTATGCAACCCGCATAGCTAATTTTCCTGGTATAACCATACGTGAAGATGATATTGAGTTGCCTCCTGCTTATTTGGATTATGAGGCTATGGTTCGTCATCAGTTTGTTGAGAGGAACGAACAGTCCCTCCAGTACCGACTAATCTTTGACAAACGACGCACCTATCACGTCGCTCTCCCTGCTTCTACTTTCTTTGACTTTCAGGCAAAAAGGAGATATTTTATAACCAGAGAGGAGGCGGAAGAGTATAAGAGGAGAGCTGAGATAGCTCTCCTCCAAGCTGCAGCCCACGATGCAATGACTGCTGCATCGCAGTACAACCCCAACTATTACTATGGATATCCGCCGGACCAACCGTGGCCATAGACCAACTTAGGCCAAAAGCCTAAGCTTGGGGGAGTACGTATTTCTCACCGACATTACATTTATGTTCACACACTCATTGTTAGATGTTGGTGCTCATACTTTTTCATTGCAATATCCATGCTAGTTTATTTTCCTTTTTATGCTTTCTTCTTGTGTGTTTAATAAACCTTAAGAAAAACCAAAAAAATTAGTTGTAGCTTTTAGCTAGTTTTAATTCCCATGCTTGTAGTATTAATTAAAAAGAAAACCCAAAAAGATTTCATGTTCTTCTTTTGCTTGTTGGGAGCTTTCCCGTGTAAATAGTTTTATTTCTTTTCTTTTCTTTGGGGGTCGATAGGAGAAGACCATGATTAAATTGTTGAAGTGGCTCTTATATGCATTATTGTTGATTTAACCAAGAACCCATATTGCCTTGTCTTCTCCTGTTTATTGAATGCTCGCAGATTCCAACTTAGTTCAATGCACATGCACTCTTAATATTATTCACATCATTCGGTCATGCAAGTGAAAGGCAATTATGACGATATATGATGGACTGACTGAGATGAGAAAAGCTGGTATGAACTCGACCTCTCTTGTTTTTGTAAATATGATTAGTTCATCGTTCCTGATTCAGCCTATTATGAATAAGCATGTTTGCAATGACAACTAGAGATCATAGTTTCTTGTGCCATGCTTAATTAGCTAGGAGCTTATAATGGTTTACCTTGCGTGCCAACATGCTATTAAAATGGTTGTGATGTGGTATGATGAAGGAAATATGCCCTAAAGGCAATAATAATGTTATTATTTTATTTCCTTATATCATGATAAATGTTTATTATTCATGCTAGAATTGTATTATGCGGAAACATAATACTTGTGTGAATATATAGACAAACTAAACGTCACTAGTATGCCTCTACTTGACTAGCTTGTTAATCAAAGATGGTTATGTTTCCTAACCATAGACATGTGTTGTCATTTGATTAACGGGATCACATTATTAGGAGAATGATGTGATTGACATGACCCATTCCATTAGCTTAGCACCCGATCGTTTAGTATGTTGCTATTGCTTTCTTCATGACTTATACATGTTCCTATGACTATGAGATTATGCAACTCCCATTTGCCGGAGGAACAATTTGTGTGCTACCAAACGTCACAACATAACTGGGTGATTATAAAGGAGCTCTACAGGTGTCTCCAAAGGTAAATGTTGGTTGGCGTATTTCGAGATTAGGATTTGTCACTCCGATTGTCAGAGAGGTATCTCTGGGCCCTCTCGGTAATGCACATCACATAAGCCTTGCAAGCATTGCAACTAATGAGTTAGGTGTGAGATGATGTATTACGAAACGAGTAAAGAGACTTGCCGGTAACGAGATTGAACTAGGTATTGAGATACCGACGATCGAATCTCGGTCAAGTAACATACCGATGACAAAGGGAACAACGTATGTTGTTATGCGGTCTGACCGATAAAGATCTTCGTAGAATATGTGGGAGCCAATATGAGCATCCAGGTACCGCTATTGGTTATTGACCAGAGACATGTCTCGGTCATGTCTACATTGTTCTCGAACCCGTAGGGTCCGCACGCTTAAGGTTTCGATGACAGTTATATTATGAGTTTATGAGTTTTGATGTACCGAAGTTAGTTTGGAGTCCCGGATATGATCACGGACATGACGAGGAGTCTCGAAATGGTCGAGACATAAAGATTGATATATTGTACGGCTATATTCGGACACCGGAAGTGTTCCAGGTGATTTCGGAGAAAACCGTAGTGCCGGAGGGTTACCGGAACCCCCCCGGGAGAAGTAATGGGCCTTATGGGCCTTAGTGGAGAGAGAGAGGGGCAGCCAGGGTGGGCCACGTGCCTCCTCCCCCTAGTCCGAATTGGACTAGGAGAGGGGGGGCGGCGCCCCCCTTTCCTTCTCCCTCCCCCTTCCTTTCCCCCTCCTAGTAGGAGTAGGAAAGAGGGGAGTCCTACTCCTACTAGGAAGAGGACTCATCCTCCTTGGCGCGCCATAGGGCCGACCGGCCTCCTCCCCTTGCTCCTTTATATACGAGGGCAGGGGGCACCACTAGACACACAAGTCGATCCACGAGATCGTTTTCTTAGCCGTGTGCGGTGCCCCCTTCCACCATAATCCTCGATAATATTGTAGCGGTGCTTAGGCGAAGCCCTGCGATGGTAGAACATCAAGATCCTCACCACGCCGTCGTGCTGACGGAACTATTCCCCGACACTTTGCTGGATCGGAGTCCGGGGATTGTCATCGAGCTGAACGTGTGCTAAAACTCGGAGGTGCCGTAGTTTCAGTGCTTGATCGGTCGGGCCATGAAGACGTACGACTACATCAACCGCGTTGTCATAATTCTTCCGCTGTCGGTCTACAAGGGTACGTAGATCACACTCTCCCCTCTCGTTGCTATGCATCACCATGATCTTGCGTGTGCGTAGGAAAATTTTGAAATTACTACGTTCCCCAACAGTGGCATCCGAGCCTAGGTTTTATGTGTTGATGTTATATGCACGAGTAGAACACAAGTGAGTTGTGGGCGATATAAGTCATAATGCTTACCAGCATGTCATACTTTGGTTCGGCGGTATTGTTGGAGGAAGCGGCCGGGACCGACATTACGCGTACGCTTACGCGAGACCGGTTCTCCCGACGTGCTATGCACAAAGGTGGCTAGCGGGTGTCAGTTTCTCCAACTTTAGTTGAACCAAGTGTGGCTACGCCCGGTCCTTGTGAAGGTTAAAACAGCACCAACTTGACAAACTATCGTTGTGGTTTTGATGCGTAGGTAAGATTGGTTCTTGCTTAAGCCCGTAGCAGCCATGTAAAACTTGCAACAACAAAGTAGAGAACGTCTAACTTGTTTTTGCAGGGTATGTTGTGATGTGATATGGTCAAGACATGATGCTAAATTTTATTGTATGAGATGATCATGTTTTGTAACTGAGTTATCCGCAACTGGCAGGAGCCATATGGTTGTCGCTTTATTGTATGCAATGCAACTGCGCTGTAATGCTTTACTTTATCACTAAACGGTAGCGATAGTCGTGGAAGCATAAGATTGCCGAGACAACAACGATACTACAATGGTGATCAAGGTGTCGCGCCGGTAACAATGGTGATCATGACGGTGCTTCAAAGATGGAGATCACAAGCAGAAGATGATGATGGCTATATCATATCACTTATATTGATTGCATGTGATGTTTATCCTTTATGCATCTTATCTTGCTTTGATTGACGGTAGCATTTTAAGATGATCTCTCACTAATTATCAAGAAGTGTTCTCCCTGAGCATGCACCGTTGCGAAAGTTCTTTGTGCTGAGACACCATGTGATGATCGGGTGTGATAGGCTCTATGTTCAAATACAACGGGTGCAAAACAGTTGCACACGCGGAATACTCAGGTTATACTTGACGAGCCAAGCATATACAGATATGGCCTCGGAACACGGAGACCGAAAGGTCGAGCGTGAATCATATAGTAGATATGATCAACATAGTGATGTTCACCAATGAAACTACTCCATCTCATGTTATGATTGGACATGGTTTAGTTGATTTGGATCACGTCATCACTTAGAGGATTAGAGGGATGTCTATCTAAGTGGGAGTTCCTTAGTAATATGATTAATTGAACCTAAATTTATCATAAACTTAGTACCTGATAGTATCTTGCTTGTTTATGTTTGATTGTAGATAAATGGCCCATGCTATTGTTCCGTTGAATTTTAATGCGTTCCTTGAGAAAGCAAAGTTGAAAGATGATGGTAGCAATTACACGGACTGGGTCCGTAACTTGAATATTATCGCCGTTGCTGCACAGAAGAATTACATCCTGGAAGCACCGCTGGGTGCCAGGCCTGCTGCTGGAGCAACACCAGATGTTATGAACGTCTGGCAGAGCAAAGCTGATGACTACTCGATAGTTCAGTGTGCCATGCTTTCCGGCTTAGAATCGGGACTTCAACGACGTTTTGAACGTCATGGAGCATATGAGATGTTTCAGGAGTTGAAGTTAATATTTCAAGCAAATGCCCGGATTGAGAGATATGAAGTCTCCAATAAGTTCTATAGCTGCAAGATGGAGGAGAACAGTTCTGTCAGTGAGCATATACTCAAAATGTCTTGGTATAATAATCACTTGATTCAATTGGGAGTTAATCTTCCAGATGATTGTGTCATTGACAGAATTCTCCAATCACTGCCACCTAGCTACAAGAGCTTCGTGATGAACTATAATATGCAAGGGATGAATAAGACTATTCTCGAGCTCTTCGCAATGCTGAAAGCTGCGGAGGTAGAAATCAAGAAGGAGCATCAAGTGTTGATGGTCAACAAGACCACTAGTTTCAAGAAAAAGGGCAAAGGGAAGAAGAAGGGGAACTTCAAAAAGAACAGCAAGCAAGTTGCTGCTCAAGAGAAGAAACCCAAACCTGGACCTAAGCCTGAAACTGAGTGCTTCTACTGCAAGCAAACTGGTCACTGGAAGCGGAACTGCCCCAAGTATTTGGCGGATAAGAAGGATGGCAAGGTGAACAAAGGTATATGTGATATACATGTTATTGATGTGTACCTTACTAATGCTCGCAGTAGCACCTGAGTATTTGATACTGTTTCTGTTGCTAACATTTGCAACTCGAAACAGGGACTACGAATTAAGCGAAGATTGGCTAAGGACGAGGTGACGATGCGCGTGGGAAATGGTTCCAAAGTCGATGTGATCGCGGTCGGCACGCTACCTCTACATCTACCTTCGGGATTAATATTAGACCTAAATAATTGTTATTTGGTGCCAGCGTTAAGCATGAACATTATATCTGGATCTTGTTTGATGCGAGACGGTTATTCATTTAAATCAGAGAATAATGGTTGTTCTATTTTTATGAATAAAATCTTTTATGATCATGCACCCATGAAGAATGGTCTATTCTTATTAAATCTCGATAGTTGTGACACACATATTCACAATGTTGAAACCAAAAGATGCAGAGTTGATAATGATAGTGCAACTTATTTGTGGCACTGCCGTTTAAGTCATATCGGTATAAAACGCATGAAGAAACTCCATACTGATGGACTTTTGGAACCACTTGATTATGAACCGCTTGGTACTTGCGAACCGTGCCTTATGGGTAAGATGACAAGAACACCATTCTCCGGTACTATGGAGAGAGCAACAGATTTGTTGGAAATCATACATATAGATGTATGTGGTCCGATGAATGTTGATGCTCGTGGCGGATATCGTTATTTTCTCACCTTCACAGATGACTTAAGCAGATATGGGTATATCTACTTAATGAAACATAAGTCTGAAACATTTGAAAAGTTCAAAGAATTTCAGAGTGAAGTTGAAAATCATCGTAACAAGAAAATAAAATTCCTACGATCTGATCGTGGAGGAGAATATTTGAGTTACGAGTTTGGTTTATATTTGAAACAATGCGGAATAGTTTTGCAAGTCACGCCACCCGGAACACCACAGCGTAATGGTGTGTCCGAACGTCATAATCATACTTTACTTGATATGGTGCGATCTATGATGTCTCTTACTGATTTACCGCTATCGTTTTGGGGTTATGCTCTAGAGACGGCCGCATTCACGTTAAATAGGGCACCATCCAAATCCGTTGAGACGACGCCTTATGAACTGTGGTTTGGCAAGAAACCAAAGTTGTCGTTTCTGAAAGTTTGGGGCTGCGATGCTTATGTGAAAAAGCTTCAACCTGATAAGCTCGAAGCCAAATCGGAAAAATATGTCTTCATAGGATATCCAAAGGAAACTATTGGATACACCTTCTATCACAGATCCGAAGGCAAGACTTTTGTTGCTAAATTCGGAAACTTTCTAGAGAAGGAGATTCGCTCGAAAGAAGTGAGTGGGAGGAAAGTAGAACTTGACGAGGTAACAGTACCTGCTCCCTTATTGGAAAGTAGCACATCACAGAAACCAGTTTCTGTGACACCTACACCAATTAGTGAGGAAGCTAATGATGATCATCATGAAACTTTAGAACAAGATACTACTGAACCTCGTAGATCAACCAGAGTAAGATCCGCACCAGAGTGGTACGGTAATCCTGTTCTGGAAGTCATGCTACTAGATCATGATGAACCTACGAACTATGGAGAAACGATGGTAAGCCCAGATTCCGCAAAATGGCTTGAAGCCATGAAATCTGAGATGGGATCCATGTATGAGAACAAAGTATGGACTTTGGTTGACTTGCCCAAAGATCGGCAAGCAATTGAGAATAAATGGATCTTCAAGAAGAAGACTGACGCTGACGGTAATGTTACTATCTACAAAGCTCGACTTGTCGGAAAAGGTTTTCGACAAGTTCAAGGGATTGACTACGATGAGACCTTCTCACCTGTAGCGATGCTTAAGTATGTCCGAATCATGTTAGCAATTGCCGCATTTTATAATTATGAAATTTGGCAGATGGATGTCAAAACTGCATTCCTGAATGGATTTCTGGAAGAAGAGTTGTATATGATGCAGCCGGAAGGTTTTGTCGATCCAAAGGGAGCTAACAAAGTGTGCAAGCTCCAACGATCCATTTATGGACTGGTGCAAGCCTCTCAGAGTTGGAATAAACATTTTGATAGTGTGATCAAAGCATTTGGTTTTGTATAGACTTTTGGAGAAGCCTGTATTTACAAGAAAGTGAGTGGGAGCTCTGTAGCATTTCTGATATTATATGTAGATGACATATTACTAATCGGAAATGATATAGTATTTCTAGATAGCATAAAGGGATACTTGAATAAGAGTTTTTCAATGAAAGACCTCGGTGAAGCTGCTTACATATTGGGCATTAAGATCTATAGAGATAGATCAAGACGCTTAATTGGACTTTCACAAAGCACATACCTTGACAAAATTTTGAAGAAGTTCAAAATGGATCAAGCAAAGAAAGGATTCTTGCATGTGTTACAAGGTGTGAAATTGAGTAAGACTCAATGCCCGACCAATGCAGAAGATAGAGAGAAAATGAAAGATGTTCCCTATGCTTCAGCCATAGGCTCTATCATGTATGCAATGCTGTGTACCAGACCTGATGTGTGTCTTGCTATAGGTCTAGCAGGAAGGTGCCAAAGTAATCCAGGAGTGGATCACTGGACAACGGTCAGGAACATCCTGAAATACCTGAAAAGGACTAAGGATATGTTTCTCATATATGCAGGTGACAAAGAGCTCATCATAAATGGTCACGTTGATGCAAGTTTGACACTGATCCAGACGATTCTAAATCGCAAACCGGATACGTGTTTACATTAAACGGTGGAGCTGTCAGTTGGTGCAGTTCTAAACAAAGCGTTGTGGCGGGATCTACATGTGAAGCGGAGTACATAGCTGCTTCGGAAGCAGCAAACGAAGGAGTCTGGATGAAGGAGTTCATATCCGATCTAGGTGTCATACCTAGTGCATCGGGTCCAATGAAAATCTTTTATGACAATACTGGTGCAATTGCCTTGGCAAAGGAATCCAGATTTCACAAGAGAACCAAGCACATCAAGAGACGCTTCAATTCCATCCGGGATCTAGTCCGGGTGGGAGACATAGAGATTTGCAAGATACATACGGATCTGAATGTTGTAGACCCAAAAAGATTTCATGTTCTTCTTTTGCTTGTTGGGAGCTTTCCCGTGTAAATAGTTTTATTTCTTTTCTTTTCTTTGGGGGTCGATAGGAGAAGACCATGATTAAATTGTTGAAGTGGCTCTTATATGCACTATTGTTGATTTAACCAAGAACCCATATTGCCCTGTCTTCTCCTGTTTATTGAATGCTCGCAGATTCCAGCTTAGTTCAATGCACATGCACTCTTAATATTATTCACATCGTTCGGTCATGCAAGTGAAAGGCAATTATGACGATATATGATGGACTGACTGAGATGAGAAAAGCTGGTATGAACTCGACCTCTCTTGTTTTTGTAAATATGATTAGTTCATCGTTCCTGATTCAGCCTATTATGAATAAGCATGTTTGCAATGACAACTAGAGATCATAGTTTCTTGTGCCATGCTTAATTAGCTAGGAGCTTATAATGGTTTACCTTGCGTGCCAACATGCTATTAAAATGGTTGTGATGTGGTATGATGAAGGAAATATGCCCTAGAGGCAATAATAATGTTATTATTTTATTTCCTTATATCATGATAAATGTTTATTATTCATGCTAGAATTGTATTATCCGGAAACATAATACTTGTCTGAATATATAGACAAACTAAACGTCACTAGTATGCCTCTACTTGACTAGCTTGTTAATCAAAGATGGTTATGTTTCCTAACCATAGACATGTGTTGTCATTTGATTAACGGGATCACATTATTAGGAGAATGATGTGATTGACATGACCCATTCCATTAGCTTAGCACCCGATCGTTTAGTATGTTGCTATTGCTTTCTTCATGACTTATACATGTTCCTATGACTATGAGATTATGCAACTCCCGTTTGCCAGAGGAACACTTTGTGTGCTACCAAATGTCACAACGTAACTGGGTGATTATAAAGGAGCTCTACAGGTGTCTCCAAAGGTAAATGTTGGGTTGGCGTATTTCGAGATTAGGATTTGTCACTCCGATTGTCGGAGAGGTATCTCTGGGCCCTCTCGGTAATGCACATCACATAAGCCTTGCAAGCATTGCAACTAATGAGTTAGTTGCAAGATGATGTATTACGAAATGAGTAAAGAGACTTGCTGGTAACGAGATTGAACTAGGTATTGAGATACCGACGATCGAATCTCGGGCAAGTCACATACCGATGACAAAGGGAACAACGTATGTTGTTATGCGGTCTGACCGATAAAGATCTTCGTAGAATATGTGGGAGCCAATATGAGAATCCAGGTACCCCTATTGGTTATTGACCTGAGACATGTCTCGGCCATGTCTACATTGTTCTCGAACCCGTAGGGTCCGCACGCTTAAGGTTTCGATGACAGTTATATTATGAGTTTATGAGTTTTGATGTACCGAAGTTAGTTCGGAGTCCCGGATATGATCACAGACATGATGAGGAGTCTCGAAATGGTTGATACATAAAGATTGATATATTGGACGGCTATATTCGGACACCGGAAGTGTTCCGGGTGATTTCGGAGAAAACCGGAGTGCCAGAGGGTTACCGGAACCCCCCGGGAGAAGTAATGGGCCTTATGGGCCTTAGTGGAGAGAGAGAGGGGCAGCCAGGGTGGGCCGCGCACCTCCTCCCCCCTGGTCCGAATTGGACTAGGAGAGGGGGGGGGGGCGGCGCCCCCCTTTCCTTCTCCCTCCCCCCTTCCTTTCTCCCTCCTAGTAGGAGTAGGAAAGAGGGGAGTCCTACTCCTACTAGGAGGAGGAATCCTCCTCCTTGGCGAGCCATAGGGCCGGCCGGCCTCCTCCCCTTGCTCCTTTATATACGGGGGCAGGGGGCACCCCTAGACACACAAGTTGATCCACGAGATCGTTTCCTTAGCCGTGTGCGGTGCCTCCTTCCACCATAATCCTCGATAATATTGTAGCGGTGCTTAGGCGAAGCCCTGCGATGGTAGAACATCAAGATCGTCACCACGCCGTCGTGCTGACGGAACTCTTCCCTGACACTTTGCTGGATCGGAGTCCGAGGATCATCATCGAGCTGAACGTGTGCTAAAACTCGGAGGTGCCGTAGTTTCGGTGCTTGATCGGTCGGGCCATGAAGACGTATGACTACATCAACCGCGTTGTCATAACGCTTCCGCTGTCGGTCTACAAGGGTACTTAGATCACACTCTCCCCTCTCGTTGCTATGCATCACCATGATCTTGCGTGTGCGTAGGAAAATTTTGAAATTACTACGTTCCCCAACATATGATAGGGTGGTATCCTCTTTTGAACGATTCGAGTGGTTTGACTTGGCACATGTTCACGCATGTAGTTGAAACAAAATCAACATAGCCTCTACGATATTCATGTTCATGGTGCATTATACCCTACTCATGCTTGCATTCGGTGTTGATTAATTTTAATGCATGTTCATGAGTGTTGTCGCTCTCCAGCTGGTCGCTTCCCAGTCTTTTTCTAGCCTTCACCTATACTAAGTGGGAATACTGCTTGTGCATCCAATCCCTTAAACCCCAAAGTTATTCCATATGAGTCCACCATACCTACCCATACACGGTATCTACCTGCCATTACAAGTAAATTTGTATGTGCCAAACTCTAAACCTTCAAATAAATATCATGTTTTGTATGATCGAGTAGCTCATGTATCAACTAGGGTTGTCCGTATCTTCCATGTTAGGCGGTTTATTCTCAAGAGGAGTGGACTCCGCTCCTCACTCACGAGAAAGTGGCTGGTCACCAGGATGCCCAGTCCCATGCTTTATGCAAACTAAATCAAAATAATTGCAAACAAAACTCCCCCCGGGACTCTTGTTAGTTGGAGGCACTCGTTGTTTCGAGCAAGCCATGGATTGATGCTTGTTGGTGGAGGGGGAGTATAAACTTTACCATTCTGTTTGGGAACCGCCTATAATGTGTGTAGCATGGAATATATCACCATCTCCTGGTTGTTATGTTGACAATGGAAGTATACCGCTCAAAATATTATTCACCTCTATTTCAAAACCGAGCTCTAGCACCTCTACAAATTCCTGCTTCCCTCTACGAAGGGCCTATCTATTTACTTTTATGTTGAGTCATCATCCTCTTATTAAAAAGCACCACTTGGAGAGCACCATTGTCATTTGCATTCATTACTGTTAGTTTACGTTGACTATGACTTGACTGGATCTCTTTTACCATGAATTACAATGTCTACTCAGTCCTTGATCTTTGAAGGTGCTCTGCATTTATGTTTTGCGGTCTCAGAAAGGGCTAGAGAGATACCATCTTGTTATATCATATTATGATTGTTTTGAGGAAGTGTTATCATCCGAGATTTATTATTATTGCTCGCTAGTTGATTATGCCATTGATATGAGTAAATATGAGACCTAAGCGTTATTGTGAATATATTTAGTTTATAATCTTTGCTGAAAACTTGAATCCTGGCTTTACATATTTGCAACAACAAGAGCAAACAGAGTTTGTAAGAGTTTTTCTTTATCACTTTCAGTTTGTCAACTGAATTGCTTGAGGACAAGCAAAGGTTTAAGCTTGGGGGAGTTGATACGTCTCCGTCGTATCTACTTTTCCAAACACTTTTGCCCTTGTTTTGGACACTAACTTGCATGATTTGAATGGAACTAACCCGGACGGACGATGTTTTCAGCAGAATTGCCATGGTGTTATTTATGTGCAGAAACAAAAGTTCTCGGAATGACCTGAAACTTCACGGGACGTCTTTTTGGAAATAATAAAAAATCCTTGCAAAAGATGAAGACCAGGGGGGCCACACCCTAGCCACGAGGGTGGGGGGCGCGCCCCCTACCTCGTGGGCCCCTTGGAGCTCCTCCGACCTCAACTCAAACTCTATATATTTGCTTTTAGGGATAAAAAAATCAGAGAGAAGGATTCATTGCGTTTTACGATACAGAGCCGCCGCCAAGCCCTAAAACCTCTCGAGAGGGCTGATCTGGAGTCCGTTCTGGGCTCCGGAGAGGGGAATCCGTCACCATCGTCATCATCAACCTTCCTCCATCACCAATTTCATGATGCTCACCGCCGTCTGTGAGTAATTTCATCGTAGGCTTGCTGGACGGTGATGGGTTGGATGACATTTATCATGTAATCGAGTTAGTTTTGTTAGGGTTTGATCCCTAGTATCCACTATGTTCTGAGATTGATGTTGATATGACTTTGTTGTGCTTAATGCTTGTCACTAGGGCCCGAGTGCCATGATTTCAGATCTGAACCTATTATGTTTTCATCAATATATGAGAGTTCTTGATCCTATCTTGCAAGTCTATAGTCACCTACTATGTGTTATGATCCGGCAACCCCGAAGTGACAATAATCGGGACCACTCCCCGTGATGACCGTAGTTTGAGGAGTTCATGTATTCACTATGTGTTAATGCTTTGGTCCGGTACTCTATTAAAAGGAGGCCTTAATATCCCTTAGTTTCCATTAGGACCCCACTGCCACGGGAGGGTAGGACAAAAGATGTCATCCAAGTTCTTTTCCATAAGCACGTATGACTATATTCGGAATACATGCCTACATTACATTGATGAATTGGAGCTAGTTCTGTGTCACCCTAGGTTATGACTGTTACATGATGAACCACATCCGGCATAATTCTCTATCACCGATCCATTGCTTACGAGCTTTCCATATATTGTTACTCACTTATTTACTTTTCCGTTGCTATTATTATCATCACTGCAAAATACCAAAAACATTACTTTTGTTATCATTACCTTTTGCTACCGTTACCACTACTATCATATTACTTTGCTACTAAATATTTTGCTGCAGATATTAAGTTATCCAGGTGTGGTTGAATTGACAACTCGGCTGTTAATACTTGGGAATATTCTTTGGCTCCCCTTGTGTCGAATCAATAAATTTGGGTTGAATACTCTACCTTCGAAAACTGTTGCGATCCCCTATACTTGTGGGTTATCACACCGTTTCTTAAATTCCCGGAGATCCGTAACTCCGATTGGGCTGAATTTTGAACACGATTTTTATGCAGATATTAGCTTTCTTGCGGCGAAAGAAGGGCACCATCAGCCTTACAGGATGGCCACAAGGGCCCAGGGAGCGCCTGACCCCCTAAGGCGCAACCCCCTGCCTCGTGGCCCCCTCGGGCATCGTCCCGCGTTGATTCTTCTTCCCAAAAATCACATATATTCCAAAAACAATTCCGTCAGTGTTTATCCCGTTTGGACTCCGTTTGATATGGATTTTCTGCGAAACAAAAAACATGCAACAAACATGAACTGGCACTAGGCACTGGATCAATATGTTAGTCCCAAAAATATTATAAAAAGTTGCCAAAAGTATATGAAAGTTGTAGAATATTGGCATGGAACAATAAAAAATTATTGATACGACGGAGACGTATCATCCAGCAAGGTGGCCCAATCCTTTTTGTAGCAAAGGACAAGCCTGGACAAACTCTTATATAAAGGAAAGCGCCCCCGAGGACACATGGAAATTATCGTCAAGCTAGTTTTCATCATGCACATATGATTCACGTTCGTTATTTTGATAATTTGATATGTGGGTGGATCGGTGCTTGGGTATTGCCCTTCCTTGGACAAGCATCCCACTTATGATTAACCCCCCTCGCAAGCATCCGCAACTATGAAAGAAGAATTAAGGTAAACCTAACCATAGCATGAAATATATGGATCCAAATCAGCCCCTTACGAAGCAACGCATAAACTAGGGTTTAAGATTCTGTCACTCTAGCAACCCATCATCTACTTATTACTTCCTAATGCCTTCCCCTAGGCCCAAACAATGGTGAAGTGTCATGTATTTGACGTTCACATAACACCACTAGAGGAAAGACAACATACATCTCATCAAAATATCGAACAAATACCAAATTCACATGACTACTTATAACAAGACTTCTCCCATGTCCCCAGGAACATACGTAACTACTCATAAATCATATTCATGTTCATAATCAGCGGGGTATTAATATGCATAAAGGATCTAAACATATAATCTTCCACCGAATAAATCAACTAGCATCAACTACAAGGAGTAATCAACACTACTAGCAACCCACAGCTATCAATCTGAGGTTTTGAGACAAAGATCGGGTACAAGAGATTAACTAGGGTTTGACAGGAGATGGTGCTGGTGAAGATGTTGATGGAGATTGACCCCCTCCCGATGAGAGGATCGATGGTGACGATTTCCCCCTCCCGGGGGGATGTTTCCCCGACAGAACAGCTCCATCGGAGCCCTAGATTAGTTCCGGCTCGAGACGGCGGTGCTTCATCCCAAAAGCTTCCTTCTGATTTTTCCCAGGGCAAAAGACACCTTATACCAGAAGATGGGCATCGGGGGGCTTCCAGGTGGCCCACGAGGCAGGGGCGCGCCCAGGGGGTAGGGAGTCTCCTCCACCCTCATGGGCGGTGGGTGGCCCCCTCTGCTACTTCGTTCGCCCAATATTTTTTATATATTCCAAAACTGACTTTCGTGGAGTTTCAGGACTTTTGGAGTTGTGCAGAATAGGTCTCTAATGTTTGTGCATTTTTCCAGCCTCGAATTAATTAGTGCCAGTTCCAACGGCTAGCCGGCCCGCTTTCATTAGTACCGGTTTGTGGTGAACCTTTAGCACCGGTTCGTGCCACAAACCGGTACTAATGAGAGTGGTGGCAGGATGTTGTCAGACTGGGGCCCCTCCAGCCCCTTTAGTACCGGTTCTTGGCACGAACCGGTACTAAAGGTCGTCCTACATAAACCCTTCGTCCACCCGAGCTTGCTCTGTTCTTCCCCTTTCCCCTCTCATCTCTCTGTTCTTCCCCTCTTCCTCTTGAGCTCATCACACATTTTGCCCAATATTTGTCAAGATTTGAAGGCCCCCATCCATTCAAATGATCACAAAGGTTAGCAACTTTGTCCTTTCATCTCTCATTGCTAGATTAGCTCTTGCAATGCTTTATTTAGTGATTAATTTGTGAGTTTAGTAATTTGGGAGGATATATATATATATATATATATATATATATATATATATATATGCTACTATTTGATTTATATGCAATTTTTTCTAGGAGGTATGTGAACCGGAAATTCCAACCGACCCTATTGTCGAGAGGTTAAATTTAGTTGAAAGAGAAAACGAGTACTTGAAAGAAAAATTGAAAAGAATTGAGGGGGAGAAGATGGAATTGGAGTTGCATGTTGCCGATGTCATCGATGATCACAAGATCAAGATGGAGAAAATGCGCTTGAAGATTAGAAAGATTAGAAAATATGCCATCGATAGTGAGGCTTGGTATCATTATGCTGTTGGATCCATTGTTACCTTAGTTGCGATCTTGATCGTATTTGTTGTTGCATATAAATGCTTTAGCTAGAGAGTTATTTGTTTGTTGCATTTAAGTGTTGTATGAACTTTATGTATGAACTTTTATTAATTTGGTCTATTCGGTCTTGTGTAATGAAGATGAGCCGGCAATGGATGTATGATGACTGATGCTCTCCCCAGTTCATTGAGGGCGTGCATACTTTTCTGCTTGCGGCTGAGGCAAACAAGCGGGTAGATGGTTTTATGCCTTGTCCATGTGCTCGCTGTAGGAATGGTCACAATTACTCTACGTCAAGAACCATTTACGTCCACCTGTTTAAGTCTGGTTTCATGCCCCACTATAATGTTTGGACCAAGCACGGAGAAAGAGGGGTTATGATGGAAGACAATGAAGAAGAAGAGGACGACGATAGCTATCCTGATGGGTTCCCTGAATACGATGATACAACAATGGGGGAAGAAGCTGAGCCTGTAATGCGGTAAGAAGCTGAGCCGGCAATGCGGGAAGAAGCTGAAGAAGAGGCATCAGATGAGCCCGTTGAGGATCTAGGTCGGGCCATTGCCGATGCAAAGAGAAACTGCGCAAGTGATTTGGAGAAGAAGAAGTTGCAGCGCATGTTAGAGGATCACAAAAAATTGTTGTACCCGAATTGCGTAGGTGACAAGAAAAAGTTGGGCACCACACTAGAATTGTTGCAATGGAAGGCAGAGAATGGTGTATCTGACAAGGGATTTGGAAAGTTGCTGGTAATGATAAAGGATATGCTTCCAAAGGATAACGAATTTCCCGAGAGTATGTACGAAGCAAAGAAGGCTGTCTGCCCTCTAGGGTTAGAGGTGCAGAAGATACATGCATGCCCTAATGATTGCATCCTCTACCGCGGTGAGTACGAGGATTTGAACGCTTGCCCGGTATGTGGTGCATTGCTCTATAAGATCAGCCGCGATGACCCTGGTGATGTCGAGGGCGAGCGCCTCAGGAAGAAGATTCCTGCCAAGGTGATGTGGTATGCTCCTATAATACCACGGTTGAAACGTTTGTTCCAAAACAAAGAGCATGCCAAGGTGATGCGATGGCACGGAGAAGACCGTAAGAAAGACAAAAAGTTGAGAGTACCCGCTGACGGGTCACAGTGGAGAAAAATCGAAAGAAAGTACGGGAAGGAGTTTGCATATGACGCAAGGAGCGTATGGTTTGGTCTAAGCGCAGATGGCATTAATCCTTTTGGGGAGCAGAGCAGCAACCATAGCACCTGGCCTGTGACTCTATGTTTGTATAACCTTCCTCCTTGGTTGTGCATGAAGAGGAAGTTCATTATGATGCCAGTGCTCATCCAAGGCCCTAAGCAACTCGGCAACGACATTGATGTGTACCTAAGGCCATTAGTTGAAGAACTCTTACAACTGTGGAATGGAACAGGTGTACGTGCGTGGGATGAGCACATGGGGGAAGAATTTGACCTAAAGGCGTTGTTGTTCGTGACCATCAATGATTGGCCTGCTCTCAGTAACCTTTCAGGACAGACAAACAAGGGATACCGCGCATGCACGCACTGTTTGGACGATATCGACAGTATATATTTGGCTAATTGTAAGAAGAACGTGTACCTGGGACATCGTCGATTTCTTCCGAGCAGGCATCCCATAATAAAGAAAGGCAAGCATTTCAAAGGTGAGGCGGATCACCAGACGAAGCCTCGCCACCGTACTGGTGCTGATGTACATGATATGGTCAAGGATTTGAAGGTGGTCTTTGGAAAGGGTTCTGGTGGACAACCTGTTCCGAATGACGCTGACGGACGCGCACCCATGTGGAAGAAGAAATCTATATTTTGGGACCTGCCCTATTGGAAAGACCTAGAGGTCCGCTCCGCAATCGACGTGATGCACGTGACGAAGAATATTTGTGTGACCCTGCTTGGCTTCTTGGGCGTGTATGGGAAGACAAAAGATACACCTGAGGCACGAGAGGACCAGCAACGTATGCACGGAAAAGACGGCATACATCAGGGTCATGCAAGCTACGCTCTTACCAAAGAAGAGAAGGAAATCTTCTTTGAATGCCTGCTCAGTATTAAGGTACCGTCTGGCTTCTCGTCGAATATAAAGGGAATAATAAACATGGAAGAGAAAAAGTTCTAGAACCTAAAGTCTCATGACTGCCACGTGATTATGACGCAACTGCTTCCGGTTGCATTGAGGGGGCTTCTACCGGAAAACGTTTGATTAGCCATTGTGAAGCTATGTGCATTTCTCAATGCAATCTCTCAGAAGGTAATCGATCCAGAAATCATACCAAGGTTAGAGAATGATTTGGTGCAATGTCTTGTCAGTTTCGAGTTGGTGTTCCCACCATCCTTCTTCAACATCATGACGCACGTCCTAGTTCACCTATGCGAAGAGATTAACGTTTTGGGTCCTGTATTTCTACACAATATGTTCCCCTTTGAGAGGTTCATGGGAGTCTTAAAGAAATATGTTCATAACCGTAATAGGCCAGAAGGAAGCATCTCCAAGGGCCGTCAAAATGAGGAGGTCATTGAGTTTTCTATTGACTTTATTCCTGACCTTAAGCCGATTGGTGTTCCTGAATCGCGGCATAAGGGCAGACTGAATGGAAAAGGCACGCTAGGAGGGGAGCAAATAATATGTATGGACGGACATTCTCTCACTGAAGCACACTACACAGTTCTACAGAATTCTGCCTTGGTGGCTCCGTATATGGATGAACACAAGAATTTTCTACGCTCCAAACACCCGGAGCGGTCTGATGACTGGATTACACGTGAATAAACCAGGAGTTTCGCCAGCTGGTTGCAGGCACGTACCATGCATGACACCTCTATTGAAGATGACCTGTACTTGCTGTCCCAGTTACCATCTTTGAATCTAATGACTTTCAAAGGGTACGAGATAAATGGTAATACATTTTACACGATCGCCCAAGATAAGAAGAGCACCAACCAAAACAGTGGTGTCCGCTTTGATGCAGAAACCAAGACGGGAAAGGAAACATATTATGGTTATATACAGGACATATGGTTGACTATCGACGTGGTTTGAAGGTCCCTTTGTTTCGGTGCAAATGGGTCAATATGACACGAGGCGGGGTAACGGAAGACCCGCAGTATGGAATGACAACAGTGGATCTCAACAATCTTGCGTATGCAGACGAACCATTCGTCCTAGCCAATGATGTGGCACAGGTTTTTTATGTGAAGGACATGTCTACCAAGCCAAGAAAAAGAAAAGATAAGGAAGCGAATGCATCGTACGATGAGCCAAAGCGGCACATAGTTCTTTCTGGGAAGAGAAACATCATGGGAGTGGATGACAAGACAAACAAGTCAGAAGATTATGAAAAGTTTGATGAAATTGCTCCATTTACAGTGAATATTGACCCGAGCATCCCGTTAAATGATGAAGATTTTCCATGGTTACGGCGCAAAGGGACACACGCGAAGAAAAAGTTTCACACCCAAAGATCTGGGATGTGATCGGCTTCACTATCATCACTTTCTTGTGTGTTTCACACCCAGAAGGGAATCTCTATAATAGTTAGGGTAGTTAATTATGTGTTTTGGCATTTGAAACGCGAAGAAATTTTATGTGCAAACAAATTCTTTCATGCCTTCACTGATTTTTAAAGTTAAGTTATTCACAAACTAGTGATTCACACTAATTTCAAATAATTCAAAATTTAAACTATTCAAATTTGAAAACTACGGGCAGTAACAGAAAGTTTGTAATTTTTTGTACGTAAAGCAAAAATATTCACAAAGAAACTCTAAATACACAAAAAAAACAACTCAAAAATAAATAAAGCAAAAAAAATAAAAAAGCCCGCCTACTAGGCTAGAGCGGCCTGTATACGACTAGAAACCCAACCTGTTGTTGGGCCAGGATGCAGGCCCGCAAAGGCCCAGTAGGCCAACAGGGCAGCACAGAACATGTAGGCCCAGTAGGCCTGCTTTGGAGAGGAGCTCGAGAGAGCTACCGCACGGGGGTTTATAAACCAGTGCGGTCTCCCCTCGGCTAGCGAGGTGGGACTAAACTTGCGCACCGCACCTGCGCCAGCGCACCCCCTTTAGTACCGGTTTGTGGCACCAACCGGTACTAAAGGGGGGCCTTTAGTACCGATTGGAGCCACCAACCGGTACTAAAGGGGGTGCAGTTCCCGCCGCTTGGCCTGGCCAAAACAGGCCTTTAGTACCGGTTGGTGGCTCCAACCGGTACTAAAGGTGTCGTCTATATATACAACACTTACGAAAATTTCATTCTCCCTCTGTTTCTTCCTCTGTTTCCCCATTGAAGCACCGCCCGCGCACCCCGATCGATCGACACCGTCACCATCGCCGCCCCCTCCCCGTCGCCGCCCCCGTCCCCGTCGCCGCCCCCGTCCCCGTCGCCGCCCTCGTCTCCGTCGCCGCCCCGGGCCCGTCCCCGTCGCGCCGTCTCCGCGTCACCGCACCCGCGTCACGCCCCGGCCCGTCGCCGCCCCCGGCCGTCGCCTCGCCGTCGCCGTCGCCCTGCTGTGAGCTCTTCCCCGGCCCTCTAACCCCTCTCCCTCGCCCCCAGCGGCCACCATGGGCGCCGCCCCTCCCCGAGCCCATACACACACACACAAGCAAGATGAACACACACGCACACACACGTACATATGTATGAATTAATGCATGTATATATTAGTATATACGTATTTTGTATGTTTAATTAGTTTAGATTTTTTAGATTATTATTTTTTTACTAGTATATATGTATGAATGCATGTTAGATGGATATAATTAGTGTTTAATTATTATGGATTTTTTTTATATAATGTTGTTTTTCAGTTTTTTAATGGATGTATAAAAGTTGTGTTTTGTGTTTTTAGTGTTAGATGCTTAATTAATATGAAACTAGACGGGTGACCCGCGCATTTGCGCGGCTAGATTTACCATGTGATGTTATAGATTCTTTGTAAATTGCCATTGGACTTAATTCCATACTATATTAAGATTCATTTGTAGTGGAAACAAAAAGATGGGACCGTAGATAACCTGTGCATCTTAAGACACGATAGTGGGTTGACGAAATATTTCATTAGGCTATTGGTAAACATTTCCATGTATTAGATTATCGTCAGACATTTGCTACACTAAACCATAAAGCTATATTTACACTAAATTCCTTTTTTCCTGTTTCACTTTTAGTTACTTTTATCTATCTCCATGTATATGACATTTGAGAAATTTTCCATGAGAAATATATCATCATTTTGATTGATCGTATTTAAACTTTATTCTTTTCCCATTGAATCATCATTAATCACATTCCAGTTGTGATATTCAATTATTATAATATTATGTCTTCTCACTTCAAGGTTTGCTCATTTTAGTCAAAATGTTTGGGTCGCTTGCCAATCCAACTCAATCTTATTACTAATTGATAGTCTCTCTCTCTCTCTCTCTACATACATAACCGTGCTCATAACGTTTTGCATCAACTTACTCGACATGTTGTTACTTACACCTTTAGTTTTACTTACAACTATTAATTATGCTACTGACATAATATTGAATTAACTAATGTGTGCAAACCAAAAGAGTGGCCCAAATACATGTACAAAATAGAGTTGTGTTCCCTTTTCAGCTATGCGGTTTGTACCTAGTCCTGTTTATAAATAGAATTTCCTAACAGAACACGTAATAACTGTATATTTAATAGATTTCCATTTCATATATTTTTTAGGTGAAGAAATATTAAAAACAAAAATAGAAAGTGTTGTCTTGCAGTGCATCACGCTGTCAGCCGTTTGGTTGCCTTTTTGCTTTCACACTCTTATTTCTGCGTTCAGATGTCATGTTTTACTGCCATTGTGCGCCAGCATAGTAGTTGTTTCTTTTTTTTTTCTAAAAAGATAGACGTTTCAAGAGTCAACCTATGGTTAGATGGTTAGGATGACAGTGGTTTTCCCAGCCCATGAAAGTTTAAGTTCTCGACTTGACACTGGTGCTCATATTTACTTAGATTTATTTCAGGCCTTCTGCTGATGTGCATTCAGCGAGAGAAGATGTTCTCGTTGACTATGAAGATTTATATGACAAATTTTTCAATTTAAAGATGACGTCTGATAGGGGTAGGATGTGCATGGGTTCATAAGGGTGTATGTATACCTATGTATGAGCGTTTGCGTCTGTACGTGTTTAAAAAAAGGTAGATGTTTTCTTCTATTTGTTTGCATTGTACGTTGAATTTTGTGTACAAACCTAAGTCTTGATTTCTCTTTTAGCACTATTGAATATAGCTATAACTATTTGAAGAATTTTTGTGGAGTTCATATAAAAGTGAATATCTTTATTTTCTGATTTATTTATAAATTTATATGAAAGGAGTCCATATGAATAAACTGCTACGTCCCAGTTTTTTAAAGAAGAATCATTTTTTTAAAAAGAAAATCAATGTGTGTCCACCACTAAAAAAATCTGCTCGTCCGGCCGGACGGCCAGAGCCTAATTTTTTTAACATACGGCCAAAGCCTAATTTGTTTTAACATACGGCCAGAGCCTAGTTGATTTGTTCTGCTGGAAAGCCGATTATATGTTTGTTTTTTCCTACTTTTTCTCAGATGATTAGGTCACTTGCGCCGTCTCAACATTGGGTAGAAGCTCTTTTTTTTCCCTATGTTTTCTCAGACGATTAGCCTGACATGCTTTGTCTCAATCACGTACGTCCGGCAGGTGCTAAATTTGTTGGCTATGTTTGATCCGATACAAACATGGTACATGTTTTTTTGTACATCATTTTTTATTTCTATATATAATGCACAGCGTACGTGCAAAGACTTGCTCTAGGCCATTACATCAGGATCACGGCGTGACTTGACTTCCCAATTGATAATTTTATTCTATATTTTTTTAAAGTTCCTACTGCTTATATGCATCTAACGTGTCAACATGAAAGTTCAATAGTACTGGTACATATATTTTTCGATGTAACGTAAAAATCTTTAAATCTTAGCCGTTGTTATTCTAATCAAACGGCGTAAAAAATATTAGCATATGTGGACAAATGTGATGGCTTATTTGCCTCTTGTCTTAAGTATATAATAGATAGCATATAGAATTTTGACATATGCAATGATAGCATAATTAGTGTTATATAGAAATGTTAGAAATTTTAGTTATCAAAATCCAATCATTAAAAAAATTTACTTTTTGCGGGCATATAGCTAGTATTTGTTCTCGACGATGCCCGGCCCGCATCCTCACCGTCGTCCCGTCCGCGATGACGTCCGACTGACCCATGTCCGGGACTGGGCTCCGCCGGGCTGGCACTGGGAGGTGCTGCCTGGAGGGGCACGCCGCTTGATGAGGAACCCGGCCCTGGGTCCCGTCATCGACCCTGATCTCATTTGGTGGCGTTCGCGTGGGCCAGTTTCGGTGCAGAGGGAGCCGGCCCCGCCGGAGGTGGTACGTCGCCGTGTCAGGGAGGAGGACGAGCACGTCCATCGCTACATGGTTGCGTTAGAGGGCGGCAGGTTCTCCAATACCTGGCAGATTCTTCAGGGATCTCACTTCAGCTATGATCCTGTGAGGGTTCCTTCTCTTTGGGTGTCCACCGCCCGCGCCGCAGGAACCACAAGTATCCTAGATTCTTCTGTAGTATTCGATCTTTATTAGCTACCTAGCCAGTGATGTACTCGATATATAATATTCAAGACGATGTATTCGAGATTATATATTATTTGAGACGATGTATTCGAGATTATATATATTATTCGAGACGATGTATTCAAGATTATATCTATTATTCGAGACGATGTATTCGAGATTATATCTATTATTCGAGACGATGTAATTTGAATGCTAAATTGTTTTATATTTCTTCTGGCATAGTTAAATAAAAGCTATGGCGGACAATACCGACAGAGAGGGAGAACAGACCATGTTCGATATAATACGCGGGCCAGATGATGATCAGAATGAAGAAGATTATGACGGCTCCGAATTTCTAAACAACACCGGAGAGGGTGATATGATATTCGATCGCGACGACCGAATTGACGAAGTCATGAACTACAATTATGACAACACCGGAGAGGTATATATATTTATATAAGCAGGCATCTGGTGATCATCACATGTTTTAAATGAGTTGAAGATATATTAACGAATCGATCTTTCTTCTTTCAGCCATCCGGATCGAGCAAATCTTCAGGCAACAGGACGAAACGAGGCCCGAACAAAAAGTTGAAGGAGGGCGTAAAGTATAATATTGAGGCAATCAAACCTAATGGCGAACCATTAGCGCCTAAGAAGATTGCGGACAAGTTCGTTCGTCAGTGCGGAGTTCTTGTGAAGGACCAACTCCCGATCTCCCTTCAAGAATGGAGAGAGCCAGCAAAGCCACGTCTAGATCTTACTTTTGTCGATGACAGACAAAAAAGTCTGCTTTGGGATACTCTCATGGAACATTTCACCCTACCAGATCATTTCACAGAAGCAGATGTGCAGAAAATCAAGGACGCTGCTCTTAGGAAGAAGGCGGTTGCATTCAAGAACCACAAGAATCGTGAATGGGACAAGTACGTCAAGGGAGGAAGGAAGACTCCAGTATTCAAGGGAACACTGGAGAATCAAAGTGCTCATTGGGATGATTTCGTGAAATTCAAGGATTCAGAATTATCTAAGTAACGGTTAAGAATAAACAAGGCCAATGCCGCAAAAAAGGATAAGTTCCATAAGCTGGGGCCAGGTGGCTATGCGGTGGGAATGCCTAAGTGGGATAAGTCTGAGAAAGAGATGCTGGATGCAGGTGTCACTCCAGAAACATTGAGCTGGCCCCCCAGGTGCAGGTGTCACTCCAGAAACATTGAGTTGGACCCGAAGACAGGCAAAGTTTCCAAGAAGGCATGTCTGGACGGAGCCGAAGATAAGCTACTTGTTGCAATAGAAGAGGCTCGATCCGGGTTGTTCGAGCCCAACAGAGAGAACGACGAGCTTACGCGTACCCTGGGAAATCCTAAACACCTGGGAAGAACACGAGGCATGGGTGCTATTCCGTGGTATGAGGGGTTTTCGGACTGGAACACCGACTACAGAACCCGTGCGAGAAAGAAGATTGCGGAGGAGAAGAAGAGGAAGATGGAGGAGGAGCAGAGGAAGCTCGACTATAAACGCCTTCAAGGCCTAGAATCAGCGCACGCGGACTTGGCAATCAAATTCCAGCGGCAGAGGAGCAGATCGACTCACTTAGCCAGCAAAGGGGGTCTCAGCAGCTGCAGCAGCTAGCGGATGATCCAGCATTGGATACCACCGCCCCATCCATGCCGAGAAGCAGCGTGGGTTCCGCCCCGTTTGACGCAATGCTGGATAGATACCCCGTAGATGACATCGCGGAGAACACTAACTACGAGCTACACTTCAAAATTAAGAACATATCCTTGAAGGTGGCGGATGGCGTTGCTTATACAAATTCCCCTGATGCAACCTTCCATTGCAACCCGATTCCAGCAGGCTATGCTCGTGTCGTGGTTGATGAGGTGGTGGACCAATATTCGGGGCTAGAGCTTGACATTTCTGGAGGTGACGAGGAGCACACACTCGGAGATGCCAAACATCGTATCATCCTATGGAGAAAGGATTGCATCATCTTTCGAAGGCCACCGACACCGCGTCACCCGACTCCTCGTCGAAGTCCGCCACTGAGTCAACAGACTCCCGCTCCTCCAAGTCCACCAACGCGTGAGGCCACTCCTCCTCCTCCAAGTCCGGCAAAGTGTCAGGACACTCCTCCTCCAAGTCCGACACAGCATCAGACGTCCACTCCTCCTCCAAGTCCAACACAGCATCAGACGTCCACTTCTCCTCCAAGTCCGGCACAGCTTCAGACCACTCCTCCTCGTCCAACTCAGCCCTTGTCAGCCGTCTCCGCCGCCTCAGCAATCATAGAAGAGACACCCCGCAGCTATGGTGCGTAGCGGTACGAGTCGAGGTCATAGTACAGGAAGTACAGGCGGAGGCAAGCGATATAAATATGGTCCAAACCTCACTACTCCTCTTCCTGAGAGGGCTTACGACGGGACCGAGGAGCAAACCAATGCCATAATGCGGGCAGAAGTCGATGCCCATTTTGGACCGAAACCGCCACCACCGCCAAGGGAGAAAGTGCCTATGGAAGTAGTTGACCACTTTGTTCATATGGCTCAACCACCAGGTCCTAAGCCTGTTGACACAGACTATGAGCGCCACATCAGGAAGTTACATCGACAACGTCTACAGAAGGAGGCAAGCTCGAGCTCGAGCAAACAACAAGCAGCTGTCAAAAAATGCGGGAAAACCGTTGCCCAGCTGGGAGAACAGGCGGCGCAATCGATCCCCCCCGCTTGTTGTGTCGCCAACAACACGTGACAGTACGCGCGCCCAATATTATTGTGGCCAAACAGTTTACGTTCCCGAGGTGGGCGATGTGGTAATAACCCAGGAGCATATAATGCATGCTGAAACTCTCAAAATCACTGTTGGACAACTCCTCGAGATCGAGGACATGCCTGTGCTTACAGAGGAGGAAATAAAACGGAAATATGCCCGGGGCCAACCTTTGGTCAAGCCAGAAGAGGTCAAGAAGCTCCCAACGAAAATGTATGAATTGCATCAATGGTACATGGACATTACCAAGAGATCCGATCGAGAGTCCCTCATGGTGCAAGTCAAGAAGGATCATTACTACCATGAGAAACCTGTGACCGTTGAGTATTCTGAACTATTTCAGTTATACAATCAAGACGCACTCGACAAATCTATCGTCAGTTGCTATTGTCTGTAAGTGATTTCTTTCTGTAATTTATGTCTCAAGCTAGTTGTAGTGATCCTTTTGATCAATCATTACCTGTAATTATCCTCACTATATTCTTTTCTGTGGTATTATGCAGGATGAAGATGTATGAAATGAGAAAAGGTGGACGCTATGGCATTGGGTTCATTGACCCAAACACCGTTAATGAATACACATGGAAAATAAACAAGCATCATGAAAAGCAGGTAGAGGATAGCATGCTAGAGTTCTTGAAGCGCCTCAAATACAATGAAGATATACTACTTCCTTACAACTTCCAGTGAGTCACACTTTCTTGTACTACAAATTCTCTATTTTTGCCTACTAGCTAGCTACATGTTTTTGCTTACATATGCCCGCTTAATTAAGACATGCAAACGTGTGTGCATGCAGATTTCACTGGATCTTGTGTATCATTAAAGTTGACGCCGGAATAGTTCAAATACTGGACTCACTACTCAAAGCAAATAGTGACTATAACATCTTGTTTGGGATAGTCAACAGGTAATTTCAATCATTATTAACTATATATCTCGGCCTATTTAGTTCGTCATTTCATGATATGAACTATTTAATAACCCCTTTATTCATTTTCTTTGTCGGCAGGCAGGGCTTGGGCAAGGTTCATCAGCGTCAGGGAAGGCGAATGGAAACGACAGCTGAAATGGTTTCGACCCAAGGTAAGTAATTAAGTAGTACTAGCTAGCTAGCTAGCTGCCATCTCTTTAATTATCATGCTTGATTAATTATTATCTAATCAAATTAAATTCCATTATCGTAATAAAGGCCCTGAAGCAGGCGCAGGGGACTGATCTGTGTGCATTGTGCGTTTGCGAGAACATTCGCATGAGGGCGTCCGAAAGGAGCAGATCTCAAAGACAGGAATGGGTACGCTTGTCAGAACACTATTCACAATTTTTACACCATTATCGATATCTAGTCACACAACTAATACACATGCATATTGATCTCCTTCTTAATAGTTCAAAGAGGTGCGGGACAAGCTCCTAGAAACGGAGCGCATAGAAGCACTTCAAGAGGAAATAGCGGGATTTTGCTCGACCAGGTCATAAATCCGAAGGGAGAATACTATTACCCGCTACCGCCCCCATCGACCATGTCATGAACCACTTCCAATTGTCATCGTGCTCCGAAGGCACCAATTAGGCTAATGCCACTGGCTCCGAAGGCAACATGCATATGTAGGAGAAATTGTATATAGCTATACATGTGTGTATGTATGAATTAATATGGTGGTTTGTGAGACATTGATGATATATATATGATTGGTTCTACTAGAAATTCTATTTATATATATATATGTGCATAACGTGTACAATGTGTAGTATCGTAAAATACCAGCAAACGAAAAAGAATTAAAATGGAAAACACAAAATTAAATGAAAAAGAAATCATAAAACCAAAAACCCCCCAAACATTTTAGTACCGGTTGGTGTTACCAACCGGTACTAAAGGGCTCCCGGCCCCCAGAGCTGGCTCGTGCCACGTGGTTGCCCTTTAGCACCGGTTCGTTGCTGAACCGGTACTAAAGTGGGGGGGCCTTTAGTGACCACACTTTAGTGCCGGTTATGGAACCGGCACTAAAGGGCCTACGAACCGGTGCTATTGTCCGGTTCCGCACTAGTGATATTCCAGCTCTCGGCATTCTCCCTCTTCATATAAACGTTCTAAAATAAGAGACAAAAGGCATAAGTATTGTGACATAATGTGTAATAACAGCCCATAATGCAATAAATATCGGTATAAAAGCATGATGCAAAATGGATGTATCAACTCCCCCAAGCTTAGACCTCGCTTGTCCTCAAGCGGAAGCCGATATCGAAAAATATGTCCACATGTTTAGAGATAGAGGTGTTGATAAAATAGAATACGGACATGAGGGCATCATGATCATTCTTAGAATAGCAACATATATATATATATATATATATATATATATATATATATATAGTTAGCAATTGTCATATGATTTCTTATGCTAAGGTAACAATCTATTCACAATGTCAACCATGAATCAGAAACTTCATTGAAAACTAACAAACTATGATCTCAGTCGTTGAAGCAATTGCAATTTATCATAACATCGGAAAGAGTCAATATAAGAGCTTTTCAGCAAGTGCACATACTCAACCATCATTTAGTCTTTCACAATTGCTAACACTCACGCAATACTTATGGGTATGAAGTTTTAATCGGACATAGAGAAAGATAGGGGCTTATAGTTTTGCCTCCCAACCTTTTACCTCAAGGGTAATGTCAATACTAATAGTTTATGATAACCTACATCCGAGTGGATATATATATATATATATATATATATATATATATATATATATATATATATATATCCGGATCTCTCCAACATATAGTGCTTGCCAAAGGATAAAGTGTAAAAAGGGAAAGGTGAAGATCACCATGACTTTTGCATAAGTTATAAGACAAAAATAAAAGATAGGCCATTCGCAGAGGGAAGCAGAGGTTGTCATGTGCTTTTCTGGTTGGATGCACAAAATCTTAATGCAAAAGAACGTCACTTTATATTGCCACTTGTGATAGGGACCTTTATTATGCAGTCCGTCGCTTTTATTTCTTCCATGTCACAAGCTCGTATAAAGCTTATTTTCTTCACATTAATAGATCATACATATTGAAAGAGCAATTTTTATTGCTTGCAACACCGACGACTTACTTGAAGGATCTTATTCAATCCATAGGTAGATATGGTGGACTCTCATGTCAAAACTGGGTTTAAGGATATTTGGAAGCACAAGTAGTATCTCTACTTGGTGCAAAGAATTTGGCTAGCATGAGGGCGAAAGGAAAGCTCAGCATGTTGGATGATTCAAGACAATATAATTTATTTCGGATATAAGGAAACATAACCCATTACGTTGTCTTCCTTGTCCAACATCAACTTTTTAGCATGTCATATTTTAATGAGTGCTCACAATCATAAAAGATGTCCAAGATAGTATATTTATATGTGAAAACCTCTCTTTCTTTATTACTTCCTATTAATTGCAATGATGACCAAAACTATGTTTGTTAGCTCTCAACAACTTTTATTCATCATACTCTTTATATGTGAAGTCATTACTCTCCATAAGATCAATATGATCTCTTTATTTCTTTTTATTGTTTCTCTTTTCTTTTATTCCCTCAAGATCATAGCAAGATAACTAAGCCCTCGACTCAAGACTAACCTTTATTATATATAGCTTACGGACTCGATTACACAGATAAGGATCAACACAAAATTCAAAGCTAGATCAGACTAAACTTTATTCTACTAGATCAAGATATAACCAAAAGGACCGAACTAATAAAAACGGTAAAGATAGAAGTGTGATGTTGATACGATACCGGGGCACCTCCCCCAAGCTTGGCAGTTGCCAAGGGTAGTGCCCATACCCATGTATTTATGCCTCTTTCTTCAGAGGTGGTGATGTGGAGTTGTTGATGATGTAGGCTTGTCGTCCATCTTCCAAGGCATAGGCTCATCATCATAGAAGGATGATCGAGTCTCCGAGATCCTCAAATCTGCAGCCAAACTCATCCTCTTGAATCTATATTCATAATCATAGTTTTGGTTTTACAGGTCATAGATCTGGGCTTGGAGGTGCTCGATTTCCTCGTGAAGCTTGAAGATGGTCTCCCCAATGTTCTTGGCATCTAGCTTGTGGTTGTTGGTGAACTCCGTGATCATCATGTGGTTTGCGTTGAGTCTGTGTTCCACAATCCCCTGGCACTTGAAAAGTTGTTGCTCTATTGCTTCGCGTATTGTCTCCACGCTTCCGGTCCTCCTTTGTCCCTCAACATCATGGATGTGGAGCACCCCCTCACACATCTCAATGGTTTGAGGGTGTTGCAGCACCTCCGCGAGGTAGGGGTTGATGACCTTCTTGAAAAACTTGTCCTTGGGGGCGCTTGAAGACGTTATGGTGATCTAGATCTGTTAGAAAAACAGGTCGAAATAAAAGCAGGAGATATTTGCATGGTACGGTGGTCAAAACCTTCGGGAGATTATATAATGAATTTTTACCGACCAAAAGAAGTATCGTGCAAGAAAACGGAGTTCGGAGGGCACACGAGGTGCCCACGAGGCAGGGGGCGCGCCCTCCACCCTCGTGGATGCTTCGTGTCCTTTCCGGACTACTTATTTTCCTATTTTCTTAAATATTCCAAAACGGAGAAAAATTGCTATCAGAACTGTTTTGGAGTCGGTTTACTTACCGTACAACATACCTATTCCTTTTCGGAGTCTGGAACTTTATGGAAAGTGTCCCTTATGTACTCCTCCGGGGTTACGGTATCAATAACATTGGTTTCAACATTTATAGGATTGCCTGAGATATAATGTTTCATTCTTTGACCGTTCACCACCTTTGGATTTGTGCCTTCGAAGTTGTTGATTGATACGTCTCTGATGTATCTATAATTTTTGATTGCTCCATGCTATATTATCTACTGTTTTGAATGTTTATGGGCTTTATTATACACTTTTATATCATTTTTGGGACTAACCTATTAACCCAGAGCCTAGTGCCAGTTTCTGTTTTTACCCTGTTTTAGGGTTTCGAAGAAAAGGAAAATCAAACGGAGTCCAATTGACCTGAAATTTCACGGAACTCATTTTTGGAAGGAAAGAAGCCCAAAAGACTTGGAGTACATGTCGGGGGACCTGCGAGGATGCCACAAGGCAGGGGGCGCGCCCTCCACCCTCGTGGGCCCCTTGTGGCCCCCCTGACGTACTTCTTCCGCCTATATATCTCCATATACCCTAAAAACATATGTGAGTACAATAGATCGGGAGTTCCGCCGCCAGAAGCCTCCGTAGCCACCGAAAACCAACCTAGACCCGTTCCGGCACCCTGCCGGAGGGGGAATCCCTCTCCGGTGTCCATCTTCATCATCCCGGTGCTTTCCATGACGAGGAGGGAGTAGTTCTCCCTCGGGGCTGAGGGTATGTACTAGTAGCTATGTGTTTGATCTCTCTCTCTCTCTCTCTCTCTCGTGTTCTTGATTTAGCACGATCTTGATGTATCGCGAGCTTTGCTATTATAGTTGGATCTTATGTTTCTCCTCCCCCTCTTCTCTCTTGTAATGAATTGAGTTTCCCCTTTGAAGTTCTCTTATCAAATTGAGTCTTTAAAGATTTGAGAACACTTGATGTGTGTCTTGCCGTGCGTATCTGTGGTGACAATGGGATATCACGTGATTCACTTGATGTATGTTTTGGTGATCAGCTTGCGGGTTCCGCCCATGAACCTATGCATATAGGGGTTGGCACACGTTCTCGTCGTGATTCTCCATAGAAACTTTGGGGCACTCTTTGAGGTTCTATGTGTTGGTTGAATAGATGAATCTAAGATTGTGTGATGCATATCGTATAATCGTACCCACAGATACTTGAGGTGACATTGGAGTATCTAGGTGACATTAGGGCTTTGGTTGATTTGTGCCTTAAGGTGTTATTCTAGTACGAACTCTAGGGCTGTTTGTGACACTTATAGGAATAGCCCAACGGATTGATTGGAAAGAATAACTTTGAGGTGGTTTTGTACCCTACCATAATCTCTTCATTTGTTCTCTGCTATTAGTGACTTTGGAGTGACTCTTTGTTGCATGTCGAGGGATAGTTATGTGATCCAATTATGTTATCATTGTTGAGAGAACTTACACTAGCGAAAGTATGAACCCTAGGCCTTGTTTAAACACATTGCAATACCGTTTACGCTCACTTTTATCACTTGCTACCTTGTTGTTTTTATATTTTCAGATTACAAAAACCTATATCTACTATCCATATTGCACTTGTATCACCATCTCTTCGCCGAACTAGTGCACCTATACAATTTACCGTTGTATTGGGTGTGTTGGGGACACAAGAGACTCTTTGTTATTTGGTTGTAGGGTTGCTTGAGAGAGACCATCTTCATCCTACGCCTCCTACACATTGATAAACCTTAGGTCATCCACTTGAGGGAAATTTGCTACTATCCTACAAACGTCTGTACTTGGAGGCCCAAGAACGTCTACAAGAAGAAGGTTTTGTAGTAGACATCATTGTTTTTTATGGCATCGTAACAATAAACCTCATCGATAACGTAAGGCCCTTCCCATTTAGAGAGGAGTTTTCCTGCAAAAAATCTTAAACGAGTTGTATAACAGAACATAATCACCTACATTAAACTCACGCTTTTGTATCCTTTTTTCATGCCATCTTTTAACTTTTTCTTTAAACAGTTTGGCAATCTCATAGGCATGGGTTCTCCACTCATCAAGTGAGCTAATGTCAAATAGTCTCTTCTCACCGGAAAGTTTGAAATCATAATTGAGCTCTTTAATGGCCCAATATGCCTTATGTTCTAGTTCGAGAGCTAAGTGACATGCTTTTCCATAAATCATTTTATACGGAGACATACCCATAGGATTTTTATATGCAGTTCTATAGGCCCATAATGCATCATCAAGTTTCTTGGACCAATTCTTTCTAGATCTATTAACAATCTTTTGCAAAATTAATTTAATCTCTCTATTACTCAGTTCTACTTGACCACTAGATTGTGGGTGGTATAGAGATGCAATTCTATGATTAACATCATACTTAGCAAGCATTTTACGAAAAGCACCATGAATAAAATGTGAACCACCATCAGTCATTAAGTTTCTTAATAGAGGTGTTATGATTAGCACTACTAGTTGGAATAGCTTCTACCCACTTAGTAACGTAATCAACAGCAACTAAAATATGTGTATACCCATTAGAGGAAGGAAACGGTCCCTTATAATCAAAGCCCCAAACATTAAATGGTTCAGTAACAAGTGAATAGTTCACAGGCATTTCTTGACGTCTACTAATATTACCAATTCTTTGACATTCATCACAAGACAAGACAAAATTACGGGCATCTTTGAAGAGAGAAGGCCAATAAAAACCGGATTGCAATACCTTATGTGCAGTTCTATCTCCAGCGTGGTGTCCTGCATAAGCCTCGGAGAGACACTTGCGTAGGATCTGCTCCTGTTCTTGCTCAGGTACACAACGTCTAATAACACCATCTACTCCTTCTTTATAAAGGTGTGGGTCATCCTAGAAGTAATGTCTTAAATCATAGAAAAACTTTTTCTTTTGCTGGTATGTGAAACTAGGTGGTATAAATTTAGCAACAATGTAATTAGCATAATCAGCATACCATGGAGCAGTATGAGAAGCATTTACGATAGCTAATTGTTCATTAGGAAAGCTATCATCAATAGGTAGTGGGTCATCAAGAACATTCTATAACCTAGATAAGTTGTCTACAACAGGGTTCTCAGCTCCCTTTCTATCAATAATTTGCAAATCAAATTCTTGTAGTAATAGAACCCATCTAATAAGTCTAGGTTTAGCATCTTTCTTTTCCATAAGATATTTAATAGCAGCATAATCAGGGTTAACATTTACTTTGGAATCAACAATATAAGGTCTGAACTTATCACAAACAAATACAACTGCCAAAAATTATTTTTCAGTAGTAGCATAATTTCTCTAGGCACTGTCTAGAGTTTTACTAGAATATTGGATAACATTTAATTTCATATCAAGTCTTTGTCCTAGAACAGCACCTACAGCATAATCGCTAGCCTCACACATAATTTCAAAGGGTAAATTCCAATCAGGTGGCTGAACAGTAGGTGCAGAAACCAAGGGTTTCTTAAGTATTTCAAATGCTTCTACACAATCATCATCAAAGACAAAAGGAACATCTTTATGTAAGAGATTAGTCAAAGGCCTAGAAATTTTTGAGAAGTCTTTAATGAACCTCCTATAAAAACCAGCATGACCAAGGAAACTTCTTATACCTTTAATGTCCTTAGGAGACGACATCTTTTCAATAGCATCGACTTTAGCTTTATCAACTTCAATACCTCTTTCCGAAATTTTATGCCCCAAGACAATACCTTCATCAACCATAAAGTGGCACTTCTCCCAATTCAAGAAAAGATTAGTTTCTTCACTTCTCTGCAAAACTCGATCAAGGTTGTTTAAGCAATCATCAAAAGAAGTTCCATACACGGATAAATCATCCATGAAAACCTCAACAATCTTTTCACAAAAGTCAGAGAATATAGCAGTCATACATCCTTGAAAGGTAGCAGGTGCATTACATAAACCAAAAGGCATACATCTATAAGCAAAGGTACTGAAAGGGCAAGTAAAAGTGGTCTTTTCCTGATCCTCTTTTGACACAGGTATTTGAGAGAAACCATAATAACCGTCTAGAAAGCAAAAATGTGTATGTTTGGACAATTTTTCTAGCATTTGATAAATAAAAGGTAAAGGGTAATGATCCTTTCTAGTAGCTTTATTTAATTTGCAGTAGTCAATTACCATTCTATAACCAGTGACAATTCTTTGTGGGATCAATTCATCTTTATCATTAGGAACAACAGTAATACCTCCCTTCTTAGGGACATAATGGACAGGACTTACCCACTGACTATCAGCAACATGATAAATTATACCTGCCTCCAGAAGCTTTAGTATTTCATTTCTTACCACTTCTTTCATCTTAGGATTTAACCGTCGTTGGTGATCAACAACCGGTTTAGCGTCTTTCTCCAATTTTATTTTGTGCTGGCATAGAGTGGGACTAATGCCCTTAAGATCATCAAGAGTATATCCAATAGCAGCATGGTGCTTGTTCAGAGTTTTCAATAATTTCTCTTCTTCCTGCTCCAAAAGGTTAGCACTAATAATAACAGGATATATCTTCTTTTCATCAAGATAAACATATTTAAGTTTATCGGGTAATGGTTTAAGCTCAAACACGGGATCACCCTTGGGTGGAGGAGGATCCCCTAGAATTTCAACAGGCAAGTTGTGTTTCAAAATAAGTCCCTGTTTAAAGGATACTTCATTTATTTCCCTTCTTTCATTCATAAACATATCATTTTCATGGTCTAGCAAATATAGTTCTAAATGATCATTAGGAGGCACGCCAATAGAAGCAAGACCAATAATTTCATCTTTACTAGGCAATTCTTTATCATGGGGTTGTCTACGAAATTTAGCAAAATTAAAATCATGAGACATATCCCCTAACCAACAATAACAATATCCTTTTTGCAGTCTACCTTAGCATTAAAAGTATTCAAGAAGGGTCTACCGAATATAATGGGACAAAATTCATCTTGTGGGGAACCAAGAACAAGGAAATCAGTAGGATATTTAACTTTCCCACACAAGACTTCAACACCTCTAACAATCCCAATTGGTGAAATAGTATCTCTATTGGCAAGCTTAATTGTAACATCAATACCTTCTATCCCAGCAGGTGCAATATCATGCATAATTTCTTTGTATAAGGAATGAGGTATTGCACTCGCACTAGCACCCATGTCACATAAATCATGATAGTAATGATCTCCTATTTTAACAGAAACAACATGCATGCCTACAATAGGTCTATGTTTATTTTTAGTATCGGGTCTAGCAATTCTAGCAGCTTCATCACAGAAGTAAATAACATGCCCATAAATATTATCGACCAAGAGATCTTTAACAATAGCAATACTCGGTTCAACTTTAATTTGCTCGGGGGTGTAGGTGTTCTAGCATTACTCTTATGAACCACAGTTGAAGCTTTAGCATGATCCTTTATTCTAACAGGGAAAGGTAGTTTCTCAATATAAGCGGTAGGAACAATAGGATCAACATTATAAGTGATAGTCTTTTCTTCAACTTTAATAGGTTCGACTACTTTTACTTCAATGGGAGGATGATATTTAAACCACTTCTCTTTAGGAAGATCAACATGAGTAGCAAATGATTCACAAAAACAAGCTACTATCTCAGAGTCAAGTCCATATTTAGTGCTAAATTCATGAAAAGCATCGGTATCCATAAAATATTTAACACAATCAAACTTAGGTGTTATACCTGACTCCTTACCTTCGTCGAGTTCCCAATATTCAGAGTTGCGTTTAATTCTTTCCAATAAATCACATTTGAATTCAATAGTCTTCATCATAAAAGAACCAGTATAAAAAGTATTGAGCATTGGAGCGATTATTGAGAGAAAACCGAGCATAAATTTTTTGAATAATAATTTCTTTTGAGAGCTCATGATTGGGGCATGAATATAACATTGACTTAAGCCTCCCCCAAACTTGAGCGATACTTTCTCCTTCGTGAGGCCAAAAATTATATATATATTCCTATTGTTACTATTCATCACCTAGGGTGCAGAATAAGTTATTCTTCACCCGAGGTAATCTTACGATCATTTCATAATTAAAATACATTTCAAATTCAAATAGTTACATTTCTATTGATTCACTACGTAAAATTTGGCATAACAAAATAAAAATATAGGTCATAAGATAAGAAAATTTGCAGTTTATGTATATTTTAGACTATGTTTTTACATTTGTAATTTTACATAACATAAAATACTTTTACGGCGATTATATATTTTTCTTACGGTCCCTTTTTGCGTCGGAAATAAGACATAACTTACGGAACGTAAAATTACGGTGCATTGATAGTAAAAAAGAGGGGGGTTGAAGAATAGTTATTCTTCATCCCCCTCTATTTTACCATCAATGCACCGTAATTTTACGTCCCGTAAGTTTTATCTTATTTCCGAGGCAAAAAGGGATCGTAAGAAAATATATAATCGCCGTAAAAAATATTTTATGTTATGTAAGATTACAAACATAAAAACATAGTCTAAAATACACATAAAGTGCAAATTTTCTTGTCTTATGACCTATATTTTTATTTTCTTATGTCAAATTTTACGTAGTGAATCAATAGAAATGTAACTATTTGAATTTGAAATGTAATTTAATTATGAAATGATCGTAAGATTACCTCGGATGAAGAATAACTTGTTCTGCACCCTGGG
>NC_041388.1:417894504-417920034 GCF_002162155.2 Triticum dicoccoides | reverse complement strand
ATTTGACATAAGAAAATAAAAATATAGACCATAAGACAAGAAAATTTGCAGTTTATGTGTATTTTACACTTTGTTTTTACATTTGTAATTTTATACAATATAAAATATCTTTTACAACGATTATATATTTTCTTACGGTCTCTTTTTACATCGGAAATAAGACAAAACTTACGGAACGTAAAATAACGGGACATTGATGGTAAAATAGATGTGGGGTGAAGAATAACTATTCCTCACCCAGGGTGACGAATAGCGCGACCCTATATATATATATATATATATATATATATATATATATAAAATTACGATCACGATGAACTGGATGCATAGGATAAAACTTCTGATTAAATTCCAATTTCAATCGGTTGTAGTTCTACGATTCAATATCATCACATAGCCTAAACCATGTCAATGCCTTTCCCTTCAAAGATAAAGGGAAGACCTAATTCTTGATAACATCCTCGCATACCTGCAAGCTTAAATAATCCACAAACTTCATCCACATAGATTAGGTACATATCGGGATGTAATGTTCAATCTCCTGTAAAAGAATTAGCTAGCAGTTTCTCTATCATACCCGAAGGAATTTCAAAGTAAACATTTTCAGTAGGTTCATTAGGTTGAGGACCAACTCTTTGCTCTACTGGTCAGGGTGAAGATACCCCGAACTAGCCCCTCAAACGATTATTTTCCATAGTAACAAGTGACAGTAAATTTCAGCACACTATATAAAATTTTCCTTACCAAATTCCACCTACCAAAGGCGCTTCACTCCCCGGTAACGACACCAGAAAAGAGTCTTGATGACCCACAAGTATAGGAGATTTATCGTAGTCCTTTCGATAAGTAAGAGTGTCGAACCCAACGAGGAGCAGAAGGAAATGACAATCGGTTTTCAGTAAGGTATTCTCTGCAAGCACTAAAATTATCGGTAACAGATAGTTTTGTGATAAGGTAATTCGTAACGGGTAACAAGTAACAAAAGTAAACAAGGTGCAGCAAGGTGGCTCAATCCTTTTTGTAGCAAAGTAAAAGCCTGGACAAACACTTATATAAAGGAAAGCACCCCCGAGGACACATGGGAATTATTGTCAAGCTAGTTTTTATAATGCTCATATGATTTGCGTTTGTTACTTTGATAATTTGATATGTGGGTGGACCGGTGCTTGGGTACTGCCCTTCCTTGGACAAGCATCCCACTTATGATTAACCCCCCTCGCAGCATTCTCAACTACAAACGAAGAATTAAGGTAAACTTAAGCATAACATGAAACATATGGATCCAAATCATCCCTTTACGAAGCAACGCATAAACTAGGGTTTAAGCTTCTGTCACTCTAGCAACCCATCATCTACTTATTACTTCCCAATGCCTTCCCCTAGGCCCAAACAATGGTGAAGTGTCGTGTAGTCGACATTCACATAACACCACTAGAGGAAAGACAACATACATCTCATCAAAATATCGAACGAACCAAATTCACACGACAACTTATAACAAGACTTCTCCCATGTCCTCAGGAACAAACATAACTACTCACAAATCATATTCATGTTCATAATCAGAGGGGTATTAATGTGTATAAAGGATCTGAACATATAATCTTCCACCGAATAAACCAACTAGCATCAACTACAAGGAGTAATCAACACTATTAGCAACCCACAGGTACCAATCTGAGGTTTTGGGACAAAGATCAGGTACAAGAGATGAACTAGGGTTTGGGAGGAGATGGTGCTAGTGAATATGTTGATGGAGATTGACCCCCTCCCGATGGGAGGATCGATGGTGATGATGATGGTGACGATTTCCCCCTCCCGGAGGGATGTTTCCCCGGCAAAACAGCTCCGCCGGAGCTCTAGATTGGTTCCGCCGGGAGACGTCGGCGCTTCGTCCCGAAAGCTTCCTTCTGATTTTTTGAGGGCACAAGACACCTTATACCAGAAGATGGGCATCAGGGGGCTTCCAGGTGGCCCACGAGGCAGGGGGCGCGCCCAGGGGGTAGGGCGCGCCCTCCACCCTCGTGGACGGTGGGTGGCCCCCCTCTGGTGCTTCCTTCGCCCAATATTTTATATATATATTCCAAAACTGACTTTCTTGGAGTTTCAGGACTTTTGGAGTTGTGCATAATGGTCTCTAATATTTTCTCCTTTTCCAGCCCAGAATTCCAGCTCCCGGCATTCTCCCTGTTCATGTAAACCTTGTAAAATAAGATTGAAAAGGCATAAGTATTGTGACATAATGTGTAATAACAGCCCATAATGCAATAAATATCGATATAAAAGCATGATGCAAAATGGGCATATCACGCATCATCTACGCCGTGCGACCGACCTGGCTCGTTGGTTGCGCATGCTTCGTAGGCCCCGTGAAGATCGTCCCGAGTTTAGCGCGCCCCTCCACCGATTGAGCAATGGATTGCCGCTGCGTCGCCCCGTCGGGCCGCAGCGCCGCCGCCCCGTGGTTCTTTTCCTAGCTACACCGACCCGCGTCACCGTTGCGTCGCCCCTTCTGGCCGTAGTGTCGCGACCCGCGGTCCCTCGCCGCCCCGAGGCCGCCCGCTCTAGGTCGTCCCGTGGCTGCACCGACCCTTGCGCCTCCGCTGTGTCGGCCCATTCGGCAGTAGCGAGCGTGGCACGCGGTCCACGCCGCCGTCCTAAGGCCGCACCGACTCGCGAACCGCCGTTGCTCCGCCCCTTCGGGCTACGGTGTCATTGGCGACTCGCGAACCGCATTTCTAATATTATATGTGGATGACATATTGTTAATTGGAAATAAAACAGAATTTCTGGATGGCATAAAAGGATACTTGAATAAGAATTTTTCAATGAAAGACCTCGGTGAAGCTGCTTATATATTGGACATCAAAATCTATAAAGATAGATTAAGACGCTTAATTGGACTTTCAGAAAGCATATACCTTGATAAAGTTTTGAAGAAGTTCAAAATGGATCAGTCAAAGAAAGGGTTCTTGCCTGTGTTACTCTGACCACTACAGAAGATAGAGAGAAAATGAAAGTCATCCCCTATGCCTCAGCCATAGGTTCTATCATGTATGCAATGCTGCGTACCAGACCTGATGTGTGCCTTGCTATAAGTTTAGTAGGGAGGTACCAAAGTAATCCAGGAGTGGATCATTGGACAGTGGTCAAGAAAATCCTGAGATACCTGAAAAGGACTAAGGATATGTTTCTCGTTTATGGAGGTGACAAAGAGCTCATCGTAAATGGTTACGTCGATGCAAGCTTTGACAATGATCCAGATGACTCTAAGTCACAAACCGGATACGTATTTATATTGAATGGTGGAGCTGTTAGTTGGTGCAGTTCCAAGTAGAGCGTTGTGGCGGGATCTACGTGTGAAGTGGAGTACATAGCTGCTTTGGAAGTAGCAAATGAAGGAGTCTGGATGAAGGAGTTCATATCCGATATAGGTGTAATACCTAGTGCATCGGGTCCAATGAAAATATTTTGTGACAATACTGGAGCAATTGCCTTAGCAAAGGAATCCAGATTTCACAAGAGAACCAAACACATCAAGAGACGCTTCAATTCCATCCGTGATCAAGTCAAGGAGGGAGACTATGAGATTTGCAAGATACCTACGGATCTGAATGTTGCAGACCCGTTGACTAACCCTCTCTCACTAGTAAAACATGATCAGCACCAAGACTCCATGGGTGTTAGAATCATTACTATGTAATCTAGATTATTGACTCTAGTGCAAGTGGGAGACTGAAGGAAATATGCCCTAGCGGCAATAATAAAGTTGTTATTTATATTTCCTTATATCATGATAAATGTCTATTTTTCATGCTAGAACTGTATTAACCGGAAACTTAGTACATGTGTGAATACATAGACAAACAGAGTGTCCCTAGTATGCCTCTACTTGACTAGCTCGTTAATCAAAGATGGTTAAGTTTCCTGACCATTGACATGTGTTGTCATTTGATGAATGGGATCACATCATTAGAGAATGATGTGATGGACAAGACCCATCCGTTAGCTTAGCATAATGATCGTTTAGTTTTAGTGCTATTGCTTTCTTCATGACTTATACATGTTCCTCTGTGAGGGAGTCCTGGATTAGGGGGTGTTTGGGTAGCCGGACTATACCTTCAGCCGGACTCCAGGACTATGAAGATACAAGATTGAAGACTTCGTCCCGTGTCCGGATGGGACTTTCCTTGGTGTGGAAGGCAAGCTTGGCGATGCAGATATTCAAGATCTCCTACCATTGTAACCGACTCTGTGTAACCCTAACCCTATCCGGTGTCTATATAAACCGGAGGGTTGTAGTCCGTAGGACATCAACTCCATATACAACAATCATACCATAGGTTAGCTTCTAGGGTTTAGCCTCCTTGATCTCGTGGTAGATCTACTCTTGTACTACCCATATCCACAATATTAATCAAGCAGGAGTAGGGTATTACATCCATCGAGAGGGCCCGAACCTGGGTAAAAACATCGTGTCCCTTGTCTCCTGTTACCATCTGGCCTTGACGCACAGTTCGGGACCCCCTACCCGAGATCCGCCGGTCTTGACACCGACATTGGTGCTTTCATTGAGAGTTCCTCTGTGTCGTCGCCTTTAGGCCCGATGGCTCCTTTGATCATCAACAACGATGCGGTCCAGGGTGAGACTTTTCTCCCCGGACAGATCTTCGTCTTCGGCGGCTTCGCACTGCGGGCCAATTCACTTGGCCACCTGGAGCAGATCGAAAGCTATGCCCCTGGCCATCAAGTCAGGTTTGGAAGCCTAAATTACATGGCAGACATCCGCGGAGATTTGATCTTCGACGGATTCGAGCCACAACCAAGTGCGCCGCACTATCTCGCGGGGCATGATCTAGCTCTGTCACCGAATAGTATCCCGGAGGCCGCAAACGCACCAGCTCTGACCCTTAATTCGAAGCCAGTTGTGTCAGTCGAGGATGAACGGTTGCACGTCACCTCGAGGGCTGCGATCTCAAAGGCGATCGAGCCGAACGCCGGCCCCACACTCCGCGTGACTCATGACTCCGAGGATCCGGACTCCTCTCCGGACTCCGAACCCCCCGCGCCCCTGCCGATCGAATCCGATTGGGCGCCAATAATGGAGTTCACTGCCGCGGACATCTTTCAGCACTCGCCTTTTGGCGACATCCTGAATTCTCTCAAATCTGTCTCTTTATCAGGAGAGCCCTGGCCGGATTACGGTCAGCGAGGATGGGATACGGACGATGAAGAAGTTCAAAGCCCACCCACCACCCACTTTGTAGCCACTGTCGACGATTTAACCGACATGCTTGACTTCGGCTCCGAAGACATCGACGGTATGGACAACGATGTAGGAGACGAACAGGAACCAGCACCTATAGGGCGCTGGAAGGCCACCTCGTCATATGACATATATATGGTGGATACTCCAAAAGATGGAGATGGCGATGGAATAGCGGGGATGACACCTCCAAGAAACAGCCAAAGTGCCGGCGTCAGCGGCGCCGCTCTAAATCCCGCCAAAGCAAAAACGGTGATTCCGGCATGGGAGATAATACTACCCCGGATAGCACCGAAGAACACCCACCACAGCAAGATTCGGCACAGGAAGATGGAGAAGCCAACCCTCATGAGAGAGCGGCAGACCGAGAGGTCGAGGATGATAACTATATGCCTCCCTCCGAAGACGAGGCAAGCCTCGATGATGACGAATTCATCGTACCATCAGACCTCGCCAAACAAGAGCGTTTCAAACACAGGCTTTTAGCCACGGCAAGCAGCCTCAAGAAAAAGCAGCAACAACTTAGAGCTGACCAAGATTTGCTAGCTGACAGATGGACTGAAGTCCTTGCAGCCAAAGAGTACGAACTCGAACGCCCCTCCAAGAGTTTCCCAAAGCGCAGGCCGCTACCCCGATCAGAGGAGGAAGCACCTACATCACCAGCGCACGACATGACAGACCGGCCACCTCGCGGCCGCGACAGAGAGGCCTCTCGGCCCTCCACCCAAGCCATGTCCCGACGCCGCTCAACTAAGGCACGGGAAAATGCGCCAGACCTGCGAGACGTACTGGAGGATAAGGCAAGACAAACAAGATCGATCTACGGATCGCGCAGGCGCCCTACAACACGTGACGATGATCTTCACTCGGGATACAACAAATCCGGCCGGGCTGAACACAACAAACATAGCTCTTCCGAGCTGCGTCGTGATATAGCCCAGTACAGAGGCGCCGTACACCCGCTATGCTTCACGGATGAAGTAATGGATCATAAAATCCCAGAGGGTTTCAAACCCGTAAACATCGAATCATACGATGGCACAACAGATCCGGCTGTATGGATCGAGGATTATCTCCTTCACATCCACATGGCACGCGGCGATGATCTACACGCCATCAAATACCTCCCGCTCAAACTTAAAGGACCGGCCCGACATTGGCTTAACAGCTTGCCAGCAGACTCAGTCGGTTCTTGGGAGGACCTGGAAGCCGCATTCCTCAACAACTTCCAGGGCACTTACGTGCGACCACCGGATGCCGACGACTTAAGCCACATAATTCAGCAGCTAGAGGAATCGGCCAGGCAATTCTGGACACGGTTCCTAACAAAGAAAAACCAGATAGTTGACTGTCCGGACGCAGAGGCCCTAGCAGCCTTCAAGCATAACATCCGCGACGAGTGGCTTGCCCGGCACCTGGGACAGTAAAAGCCGAAATCTATGGCAGCCCTCACGACACTCATGACCCGCTTTTGTGTGGGAGAAGACAGCTGGCTAGCTCGCAGTAACAACTTATCAAAGAACCCTGGTAATTCGGATACCAAGGACAAAAGTGGCAGGACACGTCGGAATAAGCAAAAACGCCGCGTTAGCAGCAACAGCAATGAAGACACGGCAGTCAATGCCGGATTCAGAGGCTATAAATCCGGTCAGCGGAAAAAGCCATCCAAAAAGAATACTCAGGGCCCGTCCAGTTTGGACCGAATACTCGACCGCTTGTGCCAGATACATGGCACCCCCGAAAGGCCAGCCAATCACACTAACAGGGATGGTTGGGTGTTCAAGCAGGCAAGCAAGTTAAGAGCCAAAAACAAAGACAAGGGGCTGCACAGCGACGACGAGGAGGAGCCCAGGCTGCCGAACAACAATGGACAGAAGGGCTTTCCCCCACAAGTGCGGACGATGAACATGATATACGCAACCCACATTCCCAAGAGGGAGCGGAAGCGTGCGCTACGGGATGTATACGCGATGGAGCCAGTCGCCCCAAAGTTCAGCCCATGGTCCTCCTGCCCGATCACTTTTGATCGAAGGGACCATCCCACTAGCATCCGTCATGGCGGCTTCGCCGCATTGGTTCTCGACCCAATCATCAACGGATTTCATCTCACAAGAGTCCTCATGGACGGCGGCAGTAGCCTGAACCTGCTTTACCAGGATACAGTGCGGAAAATGGGCATAGATCCCTCAAGGATTAGGCCCACAAAAACGACCTTTAAAGGCGTTATACCAGGTGTAGAAGCCAACTGTACAGGTTCAGTAACACTTGACGCGGTCTTCGGATCACCGGACAATTTCCGAAGCGAAGAGTTAATCTATGATATAGTCCCGTTTTGCAGTGGCTATCATGCCCTGCTCGGACGAACCGCATTCGCAAAGTTCAATGCGGTGCCGCACTACGCATATCTCAAGCTCAAGATGCCAGGCCCTCGAGGAGTAATCACGGTCAATGGAAACACCGAACGCTCCCTCCGCATGGAGGAGCACATGGGGGCTCTCGCAGCGGAAGTACAAAGTAGCCTTCTTAGGCAATTCTCCAGTCCGGCCGTTAAAAAGCCAGACACCGCCAAGCGCGCCCGGAGTAACCCACAGCAGGACCGCCTGGCACGTTCTGAGCAAGCGTAGCAATGCGGCCCCAACCCCAGCTCTCGCGACATAGCGAAACCAGTGCCTCGCGTACATAACTACGCCCTTGAAATACCATGGGCACAGGGGAAGGGGCACAATAACGGCACGCCCAAAATACGGCTTAAAACGTACTAGGGGCTGCCGGATTCTTTTTTTAATTTTTTCTTACTTTCAGGACTCCATACTTCGGACGACCTGTTCGGCAATTCGACTACCGCACAAACGATGCAAGATCCAGGGAGGCAGACAAGCCATGCCGCATTATGGAACTCCCAGATGGTCTCTGTTATGAGAGGTATACCTGTTTTGTATACAATTCCGCGGCCTGCCCCTGGTCAGGACATGTTAAATAGTCCAATATCTTTTTGCTTATCGCACTATTTGTATCGTTCGGCTTTGATAAATAGCCTCTCTATAAACAATGCATAGCTCCTTGTCTATTTTTGGCATTATCCTCTTTTCACATATATGTTTATTAAATGACATGATTGCACCCGTACACTATGGTACGGCAAACACGCCAGGGGCTTCAGTACCCCTCATTATGGTGTGAGAAGTCCGTACACTTTCACACGTGCGGCACCCCGAACTTATAGCACTATATGCATCGGCTCCGAATCATGATTTGGGTTAATAGTTGGGTTTGCCCGGCTCCTATGTTTTGGTGCCTTACGTTCCGCTATATCGGCTAAGGTAGCACTAGGAGAACCATTGCGATTGTGCCCCGGTTCAGCTGGGTTAAGCACCTCAGTGGAGAAAGCTAAAACTGACTGTCATGATGATGCGAGAGACCGGTCGCTGTTCGAGAGGTTTTTCGAGTCCCTAAAGACTTATGCCGCTTCGAGCGAGGAGCTGGCTTTGTCCGGCCAAGGCGTGGATAGCGCCCCAAACTCGGTCTTCCAAACTAGGGGCTTCGCCGAAATTTAAAATTATAGAGTTCTATGGCTAAGTGAGAGTGTTCAAGCATTATAGTCTGATTGCCTGGTTGGTTGTGCTGAGCGCCTCCCTTGAAGGACCCAACTATGGGAAAAGAGCGCTCAGGTTTATCCCGAACACCCCAGCACTAGTGGCATGGGGGCAGAAGCCGACGACTGGCCATCTCACAATTTTTTGATAAACGGCCGCACAGAAAGCAATATTTTAAATTCAATAAGCTTTGCTTAGCACATATGAACAAGTTTCCAGCGCACAGGATAAACACGAGCGAGTTCATTCAAAAATCACATCCTTGGTACATTCATCCGCCACAAGGCGGGCACCTGCAAGAACATCCTTGTAGTAGTTCTCGGGCTTGCGATGCTCCTTCCCCGGCGGCGGCCCGTCCTTCACAAGCTTCTCACCGTCCAGCTTACCCCAGTGCACCTTCGCACGGGCAAGGGCCCGACGGGCACCTTCGATGCAGACGGAGCGCTTGATGACCTCAAGCCTCAGACAGGCCTCCACCAGCCGCCGCACCAGCCCGAAATAGCTCCCAGGCAGGGCCTCTCGGGGCCACAGCTGAACTATGAAGCCCTTCATGGCCTGCTCGGCCGCCTTGTGGAGCTCGACCAACTGTTTCAGCTGGTCGCTCAAGGGAACAGGGTGTCCGGCCTCAGAATACTGAGACCAGAACACCTTCTTCGTCGAGCTGCCCTCTTCAGCTCGATAGAATGCGACGGTGTCGGATACGCTGCGGGGAAGATCTGCGAATGCCCTTGGAGAGCTCCGGATTCGGGTAAGTAACAAGTAGTTTACTTTTATATTTCTGCTTTGCATAAAGAATGCCTTACCCGCTGCTATCTTCCTCATCTCCTCCAACTCTTGGAGGGCCTTTTGGGCTTCGGCCTTGGCAGACTTGGCAGTCTCAAGGGCCGTTGCGAGCTCGGATGCTTGCACCTTTGACTCAAGCTCCAAACTCTCATGATTTTTCATGAGAGCCTGAAGCACTTGCTGAACCTCGCCGACCTGAGCCCCAAGTCTGTCTCGCTCGGTGCGCTCCGCAGCCGTTTTCTTTTCGGCCTCAGACAGCGCCTGCTTAAGGGTCGCCACCTCAGTCGTGGCCCCTACAATAAGAAGTACAATCCTGTTATCTTTTTGCAATCATGCCTTTTTATAGGCACTTTTTCGGTAAGGTATTTCTTACCTTCTTTCTCCTCGAGCCGCCGCTTGGCAAGGCCGATCTCTTGCTCGGTCCGCTCGAGGTCCTGCTTCAGGACACCCACCTCCGCAGTCAGTGCGGCGGTGGATAGCCGCGAAGCCTGCATACGCATATTGACTCTTTTTTGTTAACTCCTGTGATATTTAATAGATCCTCTATTCGGCTTTTCTTTCCGAACGCCAAACAGAGCATCAGGGGCTACTGTCTATGCGGTAACATTTTTACATATTTTTACTTACCTCGAAGCCTGTTAGAAGGCTAGCGCAAGCTTCAGTCAGTCCGCTCTTGACGGACTGAACCTTCTAGATCACTGTACTCATAATAGTACGGTGCCCCTCGTCGATGGAGGCGCCGTCGAGCACCTCCAGCAGATTGTTCGGCACCTCTGGTTGGACGGAGGCCGCCGGCTCAGAAGGCTTGCTCCTCTTGGAAGGAGTTCACCTACCACGGTCCGGAACTGTGGAATATTCTGGCGCGATGTCCGGCACAAAGCCGGACTTGGAGCCCTGGGGGCCTTATCCCCTTCACTCCTGGAGTCCGGGAGGTTGCCTTGCGGATCCTTCGGGACCGCCTCCTCCTGCCCCGGAGCTTGTCGTGATGCCACTTCGGCGTCGTCTGCAGTGCGGGGGAAGACAGCGGGCGGAACTGAGTTCACGTCCGATGAGTCCAGGGAGCCGCCCGACGATTCGTTGAATTCGGCCCGGGGCAGGCTGCATAATTACGTTCGACATTAGGGAAAGCTGTGCAACAAAGGAACATCATGAGTTACTCTGATATCCGAACTTACGATTTCGCCGGACGCTTGGCCCTGTTTGGCCACTCCTCTCGGCCCTCTTCGGCGTCGGGGGAGTAGTCCGGCGGAGGGGTCTTCCTTTTCCTAGACCCCTCGGCCTCCCCCGTTGGGGAGGCCTTCCTCTTCTCTCCTCCTACGGCTGGGGGGGGGGGAGAGTTTTCTTCTTCCTCCTTGTTTTCCCGGGAAGAGGGCGTCTCGGACTCGTCGGATGATGAGTCCGACACCACCACGTTACGTGCACTCTTTCGAGTCCCCGTGGTCTTCTTATTCTTGGCCTTCTTCTCCGGCACCACATAAGGCGCCAGAACCAGCAGCTTCACTAGTAGAGCTGGGGCTGGGTCTTCGGGCAACGGAGCCGGACAGTTAATCGGTCCGGATATCGCTCGCCAAGCCTGTCAAAGGCAAGGGAGTTTAGATCCCGCATAGAGTCATACTATGAAAAAAGCTTAACATCCTGTAAAAGGTGAAGATAGCTTACCTCGCTAGCGTGACGCTGTGAGCTGTATCCGCGGTCCTCGGAAGCGGATGCGGGAGCCTTGGCGCCCTTGAATAGCACCTTCCAGGCATCTTTGTACATCGTGTCGAAGAGCCTGCTAAGGGTTTGGTGCTGCGCCGGGTAGAACTCCCACAGATTAAAATCCCGTTGTTGGCACGGGAGGATCCGGCGGACGAGCATAAACTGGATTACATTAACAAGCCGGATTGGCTTGTTCACTAGGGACTGGATGCATGTTTGCAATCCGGTCACCTCTTTTTCGTCACCCCACGACAGGCCCTTCTCTTTCCAGGACATAAGCCGCGTGGGGGGTCTGGATCGAAACTCGGGGGCTGCGATCCAGTTCGGATCGCGTGGCTCGGTGATGTAAAACCACCCGGATTGCCACCCCTTTAGGGTCTCCACAAAAGAGCCCTCGAACCATAGGACGTTGGCCATCTTGCCTGCCATGGCACCTCCGCACTCCGCCTGGCTGCCGCGCACCACCTTGGGCTTGACGTTGAAGGTCTTGATCCAGAGGCCGAAATGAGGGCGCGGAGGAAAGCCTCGCACATGACGATAAACGCCGAGATGTTGAGGATGAAGTTCGGGGCCAGATCGTGGAAATCCAGGCCGTAGTAGAACATGAGCCCCTGGACAAATGGGTGGAGTGGAAAACCCAGTCCGCGGAGGAAGTGGGGAAGAAATACTACCCTCTCATGGGGCCTTGGGGTGGGGAGAAGCTGCCCCTTTTCAGGAAGCCGGTGCGCGATGTCCTTAGACAGGTATCCGGCCTTCCTTAGCTTCTTGACTTGGCCCTCCATAGCGGAGGAGACCATCCACTTGCCTCCCACTCCGGACATTCCTGGAGAAGGTTGAGGTGGGAACTGCGGGCTTGGGCGCTGGAGCTCGAGTGCGCAAGAGATGGATAGGCAAAGGAGGAAGAAGGCATAGGTAAAAAGGTGGATCCTTATCCCCTTATATGGGCGGATGCGGTTGTGCGTCCCCACCAGCCTAGTAAAACTCGCTTGCCTCCCAAGCGCCGTGATAAATGGCACGGTTGGGTTACCCACGTCCGTATTGATGAGAATCCCGTAAAGGGGGTACACGATCTCTGCTTTGACAAGACGTGCCAAGGAAACTGCCTCGCAAAACGTGCTGAGGTGGAAAAGTAAAAAAAGATTCGAGTAAAGGACTTGGCTGTAGTGTGATGACGCACTGCGGAATACGTCAGCAGATTTGATTTGTGTTTATATCATTCTCTCTATGGAAATATGTGGAAACTTATTTTGCAGAGCCGGACACTACTCTTGGTGTCTACAATCTTCTATGAAGGACTTGGAGGAGGAACCCGCCTTGCAATGCCGAAGACAATCTGCGCGCCGGACTCGTCATCATGGAAGCCTGGTTCAGGTGCTACTAAGGGAGTCCTGGATTAGGGGGTGTTTGGGTAGCCGGACTATACCTTCAGCCGGACTCCAGGACTATGAAGATACAAGATTAAAGACTTTGTCCCGTGTCCGGATGGGACTTTCCTTGGCATGGAAGGCAAGCTTGGCGATGCGGATATTCAAGATTTCCTACCATTGTAACCGACTCTGTGTAACCCTAACCCTATCCGGTGTCTATATAAACCGGAGGGTTGTAGTCCGTAGGACATCAACTCCATATACAACAATCATACCATAGGCTAGCTTCTAGGGTTTAGCCTCCTTGATCTCGTGGTAGATCTACTCTTGTACTACCCATATCATCAATATTAATCAAGCAGGAGTAGGGTATTACCTCCATCGAGAGGGCCCGAACCTGGGTAAAAACATCATGTCCCTTGTCTCCAGTTACCATCCGGCCTTGACGCACAGTTCGGGACCCCCTACCCGAGATCCGCCGGTTTTGACACCGACACTCTGACCATGAGATTATGCAACACCAACACACCGACACCTTGAGTGCTATCAAACATCACAACGTAACTGGGTGATCATAAAGATGCTCTACAAGTGTCTCCAATGGTGTTTGTTGAGTTGGCATAGATCGAGATTAGGATTTTTCACTCCGTGTATCGGAGAGGTATCTCTGGGCCCTCTCGGTAATGCACATCACTATGAGCCTTGCAAGCAATGTGATAAATGAGTTAGTTACGGGATGATGCATTAAGGAACGAGTAAAGAGACTTGCCGGTAATGAGATTGAACTAGGTATGATGATACCGACGATTGAATCTCGGGCAAGTAACATACCGATGACAAAGGGAATGACGTATGTTGTTATGCGTTTTGACTGATAAAGACCTTCATATAATATGTAGGAACCAATATGATCATTCATGTTCTGCTATTGGTTATTGACCGGAGATTTGTCTCGGTCATGTCTACATAGTTCTTGAACCTGTAGGGTCCGCACGCTTAACATTTGATGACGATTTGTATTATGAGTTATGTGTTTTTGATAACCGAAGTTTGTTTGGAGTGCTGGATAAGATCACGGACATGATGAGGAGTCCCGAAATGGTCGGGACATAAAGAATGATATATTGGACGATGTTATTCGGACACCAGATGAGTTCCGAGAGGTACCAGATAACTGTCGGAGTGCTAGAGGGTTATCAGAACCCCCCGGGGGAACTAATGGGCCTTCATGGGCCTTGATATGTCTCCGTCGTATCTATAATTTTTGATTGTTCCATGCCAATATTATTCAACTTCCATATACTTTTTGGCAACTTTTTATACTATTTTTGGGACTAACATATTGATTCAGTGCCCAGTGCCAGTTCCTGTCTGTTGCATGTTTTTGTATTCGTAGAATATCCATATCAAACGGAGTCCAAACCGGATAAAAACGGACAGAGCTTATTTTTGGAAAATATGGGAAATTTGGAAGGAAAATCAACGCGAACCAGTGCCCGAGGTGGTCACGAGGCAGGGGGGCGCGCCCCCCCTTAGGGCGCGTCCCCTACCCTCATGAGCCCACCATAAGGCGGTTGACGCTCTTATTTTGCCGCAAGAAAGCTAATATTCGTAAAAAATTACGGCGAAGGTTTCAGGCCAATCGGAGTTACGGATCTCCATATATATATATACGAAACGGTGAAACAGAGCCAGAAGAGAACGCAGAACCAAAGAGAAACAGAGAGATAGATCCAATCTCGAAGGGGCTCTCACCCCTCCCACGCCATGGGAGCCAAGGACCAAAGGGGAAACCCTTCTCCCATCTAGGGAGGAGGTCAAGGAAGAAGAATAAGAAGGGGGCCCTCTCCCCCTTGCTTCCAGTGGCGCCGGAGAGCTGTCGGGGCCATCACCATCACCGCCATCTTCACCAACAACTTCACCGCCATCATCAACAACTCTTCCCCCCTCTATGCGGCGGTGTAACCTCTCTCTTACCCACTGTAATCTCTAATTAAACATGGTGCTCAATGCTATATATTATTTCCCAATGATTTATGGCTATCCTATGATGTTTGAGTAGATCTGTTTTGTCCTAATGGCTATTTGATGATCGTGATTGGTTTGAGTTGTATGTTTTATTATTGGTGCTGTCCTATGGTGCTCTCTGTGTCGCGCAAGCGTGAGGGATTCCCGCTATAGGGTTTGCAATATGTTCATGATTTAATTATGGTGGGTGGCGTGAGTGACAGAAGCACAGACCCGAGTAAGTATGTTGTTTGCGTATGGGATAAAGGGGACTTGATACTTTAATGCTATGGTTCGGTTTTACCTTAATGAATCTTTAGTAGTTGCGGATGCTTGCTAGAGTTCCAATCATAAGTGCATATGATCCAAGTAGAGAAAGTATGTTAGCTTATGCCTCTCCCTCGAATAAAATTGCAATAATGATTACCGGTCTAGTTATCGATTGCCTAGGGACAAATAACCTTCTTGTTGACAAAAGCTCTTTACTAAAACTAATTTAGTTGTGACTTTATCTAAACAGCCCCTAGCTTTTATTTACGTGCTCTTTACTTTCTTGCAAGCTTACCCAAAAATACCTACAAAGTACTTCTAGTTTCATACTTGTTCAAGGTAAAGCGAACGTCAAGCGTGCATAGAGTTGTATCGGTGGTCGATAAAACTTGATGGAATATTTGATCTACCTTTAGCTCCTCGTTGGGTTCGACACTCTTACTTATAGAAAGAGGCTACAATTGATCCCCTATTCTTGTGCGTTATCAGGACTTAGTGGAGAGAGAGGAGGGCCACAAGGGGCTGGCCGCCCCCCTTGCAGTCTGAATTGAACTAAGGGAAGGGGGCGGCGCCTGATAAGTCTCCAACATATCTATAATTTTGATTGTTCCATGCTACTATATTATCCATCTAGGATGTTTTTATGCATTTATATGCTATTTTATATGATTTTTTGGACTAACCTATTAACCTAGAGCCCAATGCCAGTTTTCTGTTTTTTCCTTGTTTTCGAGTATCGCAGAAAAGGAAAACCAAACGGAGTCCAATTGACCTGAAATTTCACGGAGATCATTTTTGGACCAGAAGAAGCCCATGGAGTATCGGAGATGGGACAGAAGAGTCCCGAGGCCACCAGGAGGGTGGGGGCGCGCCCTACCCCCTTGGACGGCCCACCTACCTCATGGCCGCCTTGGGGACCCCCCCTGACTTGTTCCCGACCCCAACACCTCTTATATAACCCCAAACATCCAGAAAAAACCTAGATCGGGAGTTCCGCCGCCGCAAGCCTCTGTAGCCACCGAAAACCAATCTAGAGCCGTTCTGGTACCCTGCCGGAGGGGGGGGGGTCCCTCTCCAGCGGCCATCTTCATCATCCTAGTGCTCTCCATGACGAGGAGGGAGTAGTTCACCCTCGGGGCTGAGGGTATGTACAAGTAGCTATGTGTTTGATCTCTCTCTCGTGTTCTTGATTCGGAACGATCTTGATGTATCGCGAGCTTTGCTATTATAGTTGGACCTTATGATGTTTCTCCCCCTCTACTTTCTTGTGATGGATTGAGTTTTCCCTTTGAAGTTATCTTATCGGATTGAGTCTTTAAGGATTTGCGAACACTTGATGTATGTCTTGCATGTGCTTATCTGTGGTGACAATGGGATATCACTTGATCCACTTGATGCATGTTTTGGTGATCAACTTGCGAGTTCCATGAGCTCATGAACTTATGCATAGGGGTTGGCACACGTTTTCGTCTTGACTCTCCGGTAGAAACTTTAGGGCACTCTTTGAAGTTCTTTGTGTTGGTTGAATAGATGAATCTGAGATTGTGTGATGCATATCGTATAATCATACCCACAGATACTTGAGGTGACATTGGAGTATCTAGGTGACATTAGGGTTTTGGTTGATTTGTGTCTTAAGGTGTTATTCTAGTACGAACTCTAGGATAGATTCAATGGAAAGAATAGCTTCGTGTTATTTTACTACGTATTCTTGAATAGATCGATTAGAAAGAATAACTTTGAGGTGGTTTCTTACCCTACAATAATCTCTTCGTTTGTTCTCTTCTATTAATGACTTTGGAGTGACTCTTTGTTGCATGTTGAGGGATAGTTATATGATCCAATTATGTTATTGTTGTTGAGAGAACTTGCACTAGTCAAAGTATGAACCCTATGCCTTGTTTCCTAGCATTGCAATACCATTTGTGCTCACCTTTATCATTAGTTACCTTGCTGTTTTTATATTTTCAGATTAGAAAAACCTATATCTACTATCCATATTGCACTTGTATCACCATCTCTTCGCCGAACTAGTGCACCTATACAATTTACCATTGTATTGGGTGTGTTGGGGACACAAGCGACTCTTTGCTATTTGGTTGCAGGGTTGTTTGGGAGTGACCATCTTCATCCTACGCCTCCCACGGATTGATAAACCTTAGGTCATCCACTCGAGGGAAATTTGCTAACGTCCTACAAACCTTTGCACTTGGAGGCCCAACAATGTCTACAAGAAGAAGGTTGCGTAGTAGACATCAAGCTCTTTTCTGGCGCCGTTGCCGGGGAGGTTAGCGCTTGAAGGTATATCTTTAGATCTTGCAATCGAATCTTTTAGTTTCTTGTTTTATCACTAGTTTAGTCTATAAAAGAAAATTACAAAAAAATGGAATTGAGGGTACCTCATATGCTTCATCTTTTTAATATCTTTCATGAAAATAAGGATTCCGATAATTGTGCCAAAATGCTAGAAGAAGAATGCATTAAAATGTTTGGCACTAAATCTTTGAATGATAAGCATGATTGCAATGTTGTTAGTACGAACTCCTTGAATATCCATAGTACTAATGATGATTGCACTAGTCATGATGAAAATATATCATATAATCATGTCAATTTTTGTGGAGTGCATAGAGATTGCAAGTACACACCAAATAGGGAAGATAGATTTTGCAAGAGGCATAAGTATTTAGAAACTAAATGGTTGCAAGAAAGGCCAGATGTTTGTGCTGAAAATTTAAATTTTCCTAGCCACCCTTGTGAACTTTGCAATGAATGTGGTCATTTAAATATCCAATGCAAATTGTTTCATGATCGGATCGTGTCCAAAAAATTTGATGACTTGATTTCACTTGCGCATCATAATGAACTTAGTTTGCTTTTGGGTTATGAAGAAATGAAACATATAACTAAGGATATTCCAGAATTTGCCCTTGATAAATTTCTTGATTTTTATCCAGAGGAAATTTATATGTATTGTGCGGTGAATTGCATTGAAAATCCTTATATTAACAATTACATAAAGTCAAGAAAACAATTAGAAGATGAAGAGAATACTAATGAAAGGGAAGAGACTTCCCAATATCCTCCTATTATTTCTTATGATGAATCAGGTAACGAGGAGGAGCCTTCTATTCAACCAATCTCATTAATAAGGAGCTCCGAAAAGAGGATTAAACCCACACATGATGTAGAGAAGAAAAAGAAAAGACGGAGAAGCAAAGGTAAAAAGGCATCCCTCTCAAATGATGTTGCTCCTACTACTCATTGTGATGATATTAGTTGCTATAATGTTGGTCCTATCCATACTATTAATGATGAGAGTGATTATGCTTATGATATGAAAAGGCCCAAGCTTGGGGATGCTATGTTTGATGAAAATGACATGTTTGAGAATTTATTTGCTGCAATTAATGTTTGTCCCAAGATTGGAGATGATATGTTTTATGAAGATGATATTTTTAACCTCCCAAGTTTTGATATGCAAATTTATTATGATGATAGAATGCCTCCTATTTATGATGATTATATTGATGAAAGTGGGTTTGGAAGAGTTTCAACTTTAGGAAGTAATGATCCCACTATTTTGGAGGATGTTGAATCTTATTGTGACAATTATGAAAGTGGATTTGGAGAGGTCATGACTTTATTTAGTAATGATTCCACTATCTTGGAAGAGGTTTCAATTGATTATGATGAGAACAAAGTTTCTACTTATGATGATTATTTTGATGATACTTATGCTATAAAAAGAAGAGATGATTATATTTATAAAACTTGTCATGATTATGATTACCCTTTTCTGAACATTACTCCTTTAATGTGGAAACAATTTATAGTATTCGAGTTTCTTATGATGCTCCCACTATTCCGAATGAGAAGAATTTTGCTTGTGTGGAGAGTAACAAAACTTCTATGCTTATGGCTCATGAAAAGAATGCTTTATGTGATAGTTATATTGTTGAATTCATTCATGATGCTACTGAAAATTATTATGAGGGAGGAATATATGCTTGCAGGAATTGCAATAATATCAAGTTTCCTCTCTACATGTTGAAAATCTTGAAGCTATGCTTGTTTTGCCTTCCTATGCTAGTTGATTATTGTTCCCATAAGTTGATTTCTCACAAAGTCCCTATGCATAGGAAGTGAGTTAGACTTAAATGTGCTAGTCATATTCTTCATGATGCTCTCTTTATGTTTCAATTCTTATCTTTTATGTGAGCATCATTGAAATCACCATGCCTAGCTAGGGCGTTAAACGTTAGCGCTTGTTGGGAGGCAACCCAATTTTTATTTTTGTTCCTTGATTTTTGTCCCCGTTTAGTAATAAATAATTCATCTAGACTCTATTTAGATGTGGTTTTATGTTTTAATTAGTGTTTTTGCCAAGTAGAACCTTTGGTAAGACTTGGGTGAAGTCTTTGTGATCTTGCTGTAAAAAACAGAAACTTTTGCGCTCACGAGATTAGTTGCCATTTTTTAATGGAAAGTGCGGTTAGGTTGATTATTTTTGAAGATGATTAATAGACAAATTACTCAGGTACACCAATTTATTTCAGAATTTTTGGAGTGACAGAAATATTCGAAACCTCCAGATTGCTACAGATTGTTCTGTCTTTGACAGATTCTGTTTTCTTTGTGTTGTTTGCTTATTTTGGTGAATCTGTGAGTAGTATCGGAGGGTATGACCCATAGAGAAGTTGGAATACAGTAGATATTACAACAATATGAATTTATAATGAGTTCATAACAGTACCTAAGTGGTGATTTATTTTCTTATACTAACGGAGCTTACGAGTTTTCTGTTAAGTTTTGTGTTGTGAAGTTTTCAAGTTTTGGGTAAAGATTCGATGGACTATGGAATAAGGAGTGGAAAGAGCCTAAGCTTGGGGATGCCCATGGCACCCCAAGTTAATATTCAAGGACAACCAAGAGCCTAAGCTTGGGGATGCCCCGGAAGGCATCCCCTCTTTCGTTTTCGTTCATCGGTAACTTTACTTGGAGCTATATTTTTATTCACCACATGATATGTGTTTTGCTTGGAGCGTTATTTTATTTTATTTTGTTTTTCTTGCTGTTTGAATAAAATACCAAGATATGAAATTCTTAAATGTTAGAGAGTCTTCACATAGTTGCATAATTATTCAACTACTCGTTAATCTTCACTTATATATTTAGGAGTAGTTTGTCCTTTGCTCTAGTGCTTCACTTATATCTTTTAGAGAACGGCGGTGGTTTTATTTTGAAGAAATAGATGTACTGTCATGCTTCACTTATATTATTTTGAGAGTCCTAAACAGCATGGTAATTTGCTTTGGTTATGAAACTAGTCCTAATATGATGGGCATCCAAGAGGGATATAATAAAAACTTTCATATAGAGTGCATTGAATACTATGAGAAGTTTGATACTTGATGATTGTTTTGAGGCATGAGGATGGTGATATTAGAGCCATGCTAGTTAAGTAGTTGTGAAATTGATAAATACTTGTGTTGAGGTTTGCAAGTCCCGTAGCATGCATGTATGGTAACCGTTGTGTGAAAAATTTGAAGCATGAGGTGTTTCTTTGATTGTCTTCCTTATGAGTGGCGGTCGGGGACGAACGATGGTCTTTTCCTACCAATCTATCTCCCTAGGAGCATGCGCGTAATGCTTGGTTTTTGATGACTTGTAGATTTTTGCAATAAGTATATGATTTCTTTATGACTAATGTTGAGTCCATGGATTATACACACTCTCACCCTTCCATCATTGCTAGCCTCTTCGGTACCGTGCATTGCCCTTTCTCACGTCGAGAGTTGGTGCAAACTTCGCCGGTGGATCCAAACCCCGTGATATGATACGCTCTGTCACACATAAACCTCCTTATATCTTCCTCAAAACATCCACCATACCTACCTATTATAGCATTTCCATAGCCATTCCGAGATATATGGCCATGCAACTTTCCACCATTCCGTTTATTATGACACGCTTCATAATTGCCATATTGCCTTGAATGATCATGTAGTTGACATCGTATTTGTGGCAAAGCCACCATGCATAATTTATCATACATGTCACACTTGATTCATTGCCCATCCCGGTACACCGCTGGAGGCATTCATATAGAGTCATACTTTGTTCTAGTATCGAGTTGTAATATTTTAGTTGTAAATAAATAGAAGTTTGATGATCATCATTAATAGAACATTGTCCCAAAAAAAGGCCAAAAAAGGAAAAAAAAAGAAAGGCCAAATACAAAAAAGAAATAAAAGGGGAGAATGCTACTATCCTTTTTACCACACTTGTGCTTCAAAGTAGCACCATGATCTTCATGATAGAGAGTCTCTTATGTTGTCACTTTCATATACTAAGTGGAAAATTTTCATTATAGAACTTGGCTTGTATATTCCAACAATGGGCTTCCTCAAATGCCCTACGTCTTCATGAGCAAGCAAGTTGGATGCACACCCACTTAGTTTCTTTTTGTTGATCTTTCATACATTTATAGCTCTAGTGCATCCGTTGCATGGCAATCCCTACTCCTTGCATTGACATCAATTGATGGGCATCTCCATACCCCGTTGATTAGCCACGTCAATGTGAGACTTTCTCTTTTTGTATTTTACACACAACCTCCATCATTATATTCTATTCCACCCATAGTGCTATGTCCATGGCTCACGCTCATGTATTGCGTGAAAGTTGGAAAAAGTTTGACATTACTAAAGTATGAAACAATTGCTTGGCTTTTCATCGGGGTTGTGCATGATGGGAGAATTTTTGTGTGAAAATGAAGCATAGCCAAACTATATGATTTTGTAGGGATAAGCTTTCTTTGGCCATGTTATTTTGAGAAGACATGACTGCTTAGTTAGTATGCTTGAAGTATTATTATCTTTATGTCAATATTAAACTTTTGTCTTGAATCTTATGGATCTAAATATTCTTGCCGTAATAAAGAGGATTGCATAGATAAATATGTTAGGTAGAATTCCACATCAAAAATTCTGATTTTATCATTTACCTACTCGAGGACGAGCAAGAATTAAGCTTGGGCATGCTTGATACGTCTCCAACATATCTATAATTTTTGAATGTTCCATGCTATTATATTATCCATCTAGGATGTTTTATATGCTATTTTATATGATTTTTGGGACTAACCTATTAACCTAGAGCCCAGTGCCAGTTTCTATTTTTTTCCTTGTTTTTGAGTATCGCGGAAAAGAAAAACCAAACGGAGTCCAATTGACCTGAAATTTTACGGAGATCATTTTTGGACCAAAAGAAACCCACGGAGTACCGGAGATGGGCCAGAAGCGTCCTGAGGCCACCACGAGGGTGGGGGTGCGCCCTACCCCCCTAGGCACGCCCCCTACCTCGTGGCTGCCTCGGGGACCCCCCTGACTTGTTCCCGACTACAACACCTCTCATATAACCCCAAACTTCCAGAAAGAAACCTAGATCGGGAGTTCTGCCGCCGCAAGCCTCTGTAGCCATCGAAAACCAATCTAGACCCATTCTGGCACCCTGCCGGAGGGGGGGATCCCTCTCCGGTAGCCATCTTCATCATCCCGGCGCTCTCCATGACGAGGAGGGAGTAGTTCACCCTCGGGGATGAGGGTATGTACCAGTAGCTATGTGTTTGATCTCTCTCTCTCTCTCTCATGTTCTTGATTCAGAAAGATCTTGATGTATCGCGAGCTTTGCTTTTACAGTTGGATCTTATGATGATTCTCCCCCTCTACTTTCTTGTGATGGATTGAGTTTTCCCTTTGAAGTTATCTTATCGGATTGAGTCTTTAAGGATTTGAGAACACTTGATGTATGTATTGCATGTGCTTATCTATGGTGACAATGGGATATCACGTGATCCATTCGATGTATGTTTTGGTGATCAACTTGCGAGTTTCATGACCTCGTGAACTTATGCATAGGGGTTGGCACACGTTTTCTTCTTGATTCTCCGGTAGAAACTTTGGGTCACTCTTTGAAATTCTTTGTGTTGGTTGAATAGATGAAACTGAGATTGTGTGATGCATATCGTATAGTCATGCCCACGGATACTTGAGGTGACATTGGAGTATCTAGTTGACATTAGGGTTTTGGTTGATTTGTGTCTTAAGGTGTTATTCTAGTACGAACTCTAGGATAGATTCAATGGAAAGAATAGCTTTGTGTTATTTTACTACGGACTCTTGAATAGATCGATTAGAAAGGATAACTTTAAGGTGGTTTCGTACCCTACAATAATCTCTTCGTTTGTTCTCTGCTATTAGTGACTTTGGAGTGACTCTTTGTTGCATGTTGAGGGATAGCTATATGACTCAGTTATGTTATTATTGTTGAGAGAACTTGCACTTGTGAAAGTATGAACCCTAGGCCTTGTTTCCTAACATTGCAATACCGTTTGTGCTTACTTTTATCATTAGTTACCTTGCTGTTTTTATATTTTCAGATTACAAAAACCTATATCTACTATCCATATTGCACTTGTATCACCATCTCTTCGCCGAACTAGTGCACCTATACAATTTACCATTGTATTGGGTGTAATGGGGACACAAGAGACTCTTTTTTATTTGGTTGCAGGGTTGTTTGAGAGAGACCATCTTCATCCTACGTCTCCCACGGATTGATAAACCTTAGGTCATCCACTTGAGGGAAATTTGCTACTGTCCTACAAACCTCTGCAGTTGAAGAAGGTTGCGTAGTAGACATCAGCACCCCCCTTTCCCTTCCCCTCTCCCTTCCTTCTTTCCCCTTCCACCAAGTGGAATCCTACTTGGAGTTGGAGTCCTAGTAGGACTCCTCTCTCTTGGCGCGCCCTATAGGGGCCAGCCGGCCTCCCCCTCTCCTCCTTCATATACAGGGGCAGGGGGCACCCTAGAACACACAAGATCAATTGTCTTAGCCGTGTGCGGTGCCCCCCTCCACAGTTTACCACCTCTGTCATATTTTCATAGTGCTTAGGCGAAGCCCTACGCGGATCACATCATCAACACCATCACCACGCCGTCGTGCTGACGAAACTCTCCCTCGTCCTCAACTAGATCAAGAGCTCGAGGGACGTCATCGTGCTGAACATGTGCTGAACACAGAGGTGTCGTACGTTCGGTACTTGGATTGGTTGGATCGTGAAGACGTTCGACTACATCAACCGCGTTACTAAACGCTTCCGCTTTTGGTCTACGAGGGTATGTGGACACACTCTCCCCTCTCGTTGCTATGCATCTCCTAGATAGATCTTGCGTGATCGTAGGATTTATTTTGAACTACTGCTTTCCCCAACACGAATGCAGAAAAGCACAAATCTATGACATTGGGTTCATTAACCCAAATATCATACATGAATGGACGGTTAAAAAATGTCATAGAAACCGAGGACAACTTGCTACAATCGTTGCTCAAAAATCAAAGCAAAGATAAAATACTCTTTCTTTACAACTTCAAGTGAGTGTTACTGTCTTGTGCATATTCGGTTTCCCTTATTAATCGAGGTTATGGTAATGTAACTGATGAGTTATGCATGCGTGCACAGCTTCCATTATATTCTCCTAGAGATTAAGCTTGAGCGGGGAGTAGTAACTGTCTTAGACTCGAGACGAGAAGATCCTGAGGACTGTGTGGACATGACTCAAATGCTCTAGAGGTAAGTTCAATCGATCATTATCGCACCATATCGGCAACTTTGTTCATTTCCTGATATCAAGTAATTATTTTCATTGTCTGGCAGGGTTTGGAAGGAGTTCACCGTAATTTCTCCGGGCTGCCATGCGAGCTGCGATTTACACACCTGAAAGTAAGTACTACTACCTAGTTCCGCGCATCTTCCATTGATTCTAGCTACTTTCATCAATACCATTTAGCATGCTTGCTTATCAGTTTGATTGACCTCTATTTCTCGTAAAGTGTTTATGGCAGGAATCCGGGAATGATTTTTGTGGATACAATGTTTGCGAGTTCATCTATAACGCGACGACCTCTAATAAGCGGGGCTACTCTTGAAAACAATATGAAGTGCGTAAGCAAAAATATTCATAATTTTATTTTATTACCATCATTTGTGTTCAGTTTCATTCACATACATGTATTGACCCTATTCTTCAATTTAGATCTGGCAGATGCTGGATGAACTCCTACCACAAGATCACATACGAGCAATTCAAGAGGAATTGGCGGGATTCTTTCTTGACCACGTCATCAATAAAGCCGGAGAATACCATATGAAAATTGATATAGACATGAGATGTTAGGGATTGCAAGAGATCTTATATTGTATATATATAGCTAGTAGCGTCGGATAGATATACGAAAACTTGTTGTTCGACAAATCTCTCGGAGAAAGAGAGGTGCACTCCTCTCTGTATATGTTCATGACGATCTTGTGTAATTAATGGTTCCTTCATTTTCTTACTAGCTAGCGTGTCGAGTTCTCTCTATACATATAGTAGCTAGAGTCGACCAAGCACGGAGATAAGAGAGGTCACTTCTCTCTATTAGCTAGCTAACACAATATAAGAAACTCCTAAATTAACCATCCAAAACCCCCTAACCCCCC
>NC_041388.1:417870242-417894152 GCF_002162155.2 Triticum dicoccoides | reverse complement strand
AAACCCCTGCTCCTGCCAGCTGCTGACGTGTGGATGCCTTTTGGTCCCGCTTGGTGTTACCAACCGGGACCAAAGGTGCTCCTGCTTGGGCATGTTTTCTACTAGTGTGATTTCCTCCCGTTTCATATCCGCGGACCACGTCCGGACATAAAAGCAGACATATAGCGAAGGAATTTGTGGATCGGCATTGGAGATGCCTTTACACAGCTTCGTGGGGTGGTTTATTCCCTCGCATGTTTTGTTGTTGTTGGCTTCCTCTTTGCAGATTGATTCGAAAATAGAAAGCGAACCACGTACCCCCTCATGCCGTGCATTGTTTTTACAGGGGTTATTTAGGCTCCTTTCAAACATTCTAAACATGGAAGATGCTACACCTACGTAAATAGTTTTATGTGATTAACGTAATGATGTGCGTAGCAGTTATCTATTGGACGAATTAGGGGATTGGGGGCCCACCCACTTGTAATTAGGGGGGTGGAGAGGTTTGTTAAGAATTACGTAGGAGGAGAACGTAAGTCTACGTAGGTGTAGCATTATTGTTCTAAACATGCCCCCCCCCCCTCCCCACCTATTTTAACGGGGGTGGGCCCGTGCATCTACTAATGACCAATTAGAAACTGCCATGACACCGTGTAATCCCCTTATCCCGTAACCATCATACGTGTAGCAAAGCTCTTGTTCAAAAGGCGCCTTCTGGTCTTTTATATATAAAGCCCGAGAGAAAAGCTAGTGATTCACTCTTACTCCCAGTCATAGCAGAAATAAACTTGTGGCCATCAAATATTCGAAGAACATCTCATCTCTAGTAACCTGCCTACCGAACACTCCAAACTGTTCAATTTCGTTAGGAAGCAAACGTTGCATTCCATTCCGTTAATGATAATTGATTAATGGTTCTGTTGAAAGCACGCATCAATGTGACAAACTTCTGCCAAATTAGCATTTCAAAATAGTTCACCCTAAATAAAACATTGATGCATGCATGTATATATCCCTTCGCGTTTCAGATTCCCAGCATGGTCGCAGAGTTAATGGAGAATCCATCCCAAGAGATCGCACGTACGTAGGGGGTGATCAGAACCCAAGGGCCAAGGCGCCCCATGCAGGATGCTGCTAGCCATTCGTCTCCCCGCCATCTAATTCAAAAAACCCTAGCCCCTCGCCGGGACCGTTCGGTCCAATCCAACTGGACGCCAGTCCAGACGCTTCGCCACACACACTGCACGTAGCTCTGGCCTCGTTTTCATTTGGGAAGTGAGACGGCGATGCCGATGGTGAAGCTGGTGACGATCCCCGTGGAGGCGAGGGAGGATGAGAAGGCGGTCAAGTGGCTGGGGCACTACTCGTCGGCGCAGAGCATCCTGGTCGTCGGCGACGGCGATCTCTCCTTCTCGCTGGCGCTTGCCACCGCCTTTGGCTCCGGGGAGAAACTCGTCGCCACGTCCTTCGACTCCTACGGTTCGACACACTTTCCGCTTTCTCCTGCATAAAAGCGTGCCTTAATTTGTGACTCGATCGTTGTATACTTATCTATTTTCTCGGCCGTTTGGCAATCATCTTGGAGACGGGACAGTTCATCTGATCAGCATGTACAGCAAAGCGGAATCAAACGTAGCGCAGCTCAAGAGACTGGGTGCCACGGTGCTACATAGTGTCAGTGTGAAGAAGATGAAGAAACGCACCGATCTCAAGCCTAGACGGTTCGACCGAATAGTCTTCAATTTTCCTCACGCCGGGTTCATAGGGAAGGAGAATCAGGTGCATATGATCAAGTACGCATGCTTGATCACTCTCTCGATACATAATATGGCCATCTTCTTCATTTGTCTATTTCTTTCCCATTATTTGTCTGACACCTCACACTTGCAAGAGAGTTAACTTCGTATGAACATTTTCCTGTGACGCTGCAGCGCCCATCGGCTGCTGGTGCAAAGGTTCTTCCGCAACGCGAGCAAGATGCTCCATCCCCTCGGCGAGATACACGCCAGCCACAAGACGGGGCAGCCATACAACAGATGGGAAATCGAGGGTCTCGCCCTTGAGTTTTCGCTTCTGAAGTCTGAGATGGTCGCCTTCCGTAAAGAGGATTACCCCGGGTATAACCAGAAGAGAGGCGACGGTGACAGGTGCGACGAGGAATTCCCTCTACGCAACGGCTGCACTTTCAAGTTCCAGCGCTGGCCTCGCTAAATTTCCCTCGCTGGCGCCGACGTAAATTGGGCCTTTTACGAGCACCTTGTGACGCTGCTTGACCGTCGCATCGCATGTACTGCCACCCACTTCCATGGACATGGCGTGCATGCTCATGAGACATCGACCCATCACTGTGTAGATTACTATACTCCTTGTAGACTTCCATGTAGTACGTATTTTATGAATTGTGATGGCCATCGTGGTAAAAAATATTTCACTTGCGTATCTTTTCACTCGTAGACTTCCATGGAGCACGTATTTTATGAATTATGCTAGCCATTGTGGTATTTTTTTTCACTGGCGTATCTTTTCATTCGTAGGTAGAGACAATAATACAAGAAGAAAACCTTGCATAGAGAAGGGAGAAAGGGCACCACACCAAAATGTGGGAAGCAGAACAAGGAAAACAACATAACCTGAACTAGCCTAGGCCAACCTCAGGAAAGGCAAGGAAATGATACAGAGGACACCAAGATCGCATCACGACAAATGCGGGGCACCCACCACGTTTAGCTATGACTCAAGAACCGACCAAATCAACGCACCCCCACCAAAACGCCTAGAAGAGTCGGCATGTGGACTGTAAAACTTCATAAGTTGCTTCATGACTTTATATAGTCAGAGAATTATATTGTAGTACTACCGACTAAATGAGTACTTTCTTGCAAAGAAATTCTGAAATAATGATGCTTGTTTATGTGTTTAATAAATGAATATAAAACTTGATTTCGGTGCATCACCTTAGTGTATATCGATGAACTCATCATTAATGTCCATACAAGACCTAAACATACACAAAATGATCTTAAGATGAAAATTTCAGATTCAACAAAATTGTGTTTAAATTTATAACTGGAGCATTCTCTAAGAATACATACATATCAGTCTACATATATCCGAAACATATATGGAAAGTTCAATATGGATATATAATACCAATAAATTACATCTATGGTCATATTATCTCTTATAGGGATACAAATCCTTTCCTACCTAGGGGTCATAATGAAGTGATATCAGGACCTGAAGTTCCGTATCTCACTAACATCGGAGACTCCTGTCATTGCAAACTACGTTAGACCTGAAACTATATTTTGCTATCCTTGTTCAATGTGGAACCCCCAACAAAGGTATTTGGTTGGTGTAAGGGATATCCACTTATATCTCAAGCTCACAACATGACTTGGTTATTTCTGTTAGTAAAATCAAGATATGACCATGATGTGATATACTCGTACTGACAACTTATCTGATCCCTACCATGCAAAATGACAGATTGAATTCACTTGAATTAGCCTCCTCATGGAAGTCATCTAAATACACTATTAGGAAAAAGCCTAGTAGTAGCATGGGTTAAAAGCTATTACTAGCGCGGTGCCTGTGCTACTACGGCGGCGCTACAGCTAACTAGTAGTAGTAGTGCGGTGCATCCCGCGCTACTAGTACGTGTGTTAGTAGTAGCGCGGGTTCGACATGCGCTACTACTAACTATCTGTAGCGTGTGTCTGACCCGCGCTACTACTGTTAATTTCAAAAACAAAAAAAAATCTCAACCCCATGCATGCTGTCGGGCAGCGGAGACCAGATCCAACGACGGATGTTGTAGAGGGACCGGATCTAGTGCAGAGGAGAGCAAGACGACGGTGTGAGGGTCCTCTTCATGGCCAAGGCAGAGAGCTCCTCGTTGGCCATGCCGACGACCTGCGCAGGCATGGGCATGGGAGGTGAGTAAAATCAGAGGGACATGGAGAGGGAAAAGAGAAACAAGGAAGAAAGGAATGAGATGGAGGGCGCACCGGGGCTCGTCGCCAGTGGTGAGGTGGTCCGACGTGGTGGCATGGAGATGCGGGGAAGACCGGCGAGCTCCGGGAAGCCGGCGGCGTGAGGTGGTCCGACGTGGTGGCATGGAGATGCGGGGAAGACCGGCGAGCTCCGGGACACCGACGGCGTGAGGTGGCCTTCCTCTTTTGGCACCATGGAGGAGGAGGCACGCGACGCAGGAGGTGAACTCGTTGGGCATGCGACGCGAGGAGGTGTGCAGCACCATGGGAGAGCCTATGAAGAGAGGAGGGAGAGTGAGGGAGTGTCGGTGTCAAAACCGGCGGATATCGGGTAGGGGGTCCCGAACTGTGCGTCTAGGCCGGATGGTAACAGGAGGCAAGGGACACGAAGTTTTACCCAGGTTCGGGCCCTCTTGATGGAGGTAAAACCATACGTCCTGCTTGATTAATATTGATGATATGGGTAGTACAAGAGTAGATCTACCACGAGATCGGAGAGGCTAAACCCTAGAAGCTAGCCTATAATAGAATTGTTGTTCCGTATGTTGTCCTACGGACTAAAACCCTCCGGTTTATATAGACACCGGAGAGGGTTAGGGTTACACAAAGTCAGTTACAATGGTAGGAGATCTACATATCCGTATCGCCAAGCTTGCCTTCCACGCCAAGAAAAGTCCCTTCCGGACACGGGACGAAGTCTTCAATCTTATATCTTCATAGTTCAGGAGTCTGGCTGAAGGCATAGTCCGGCCATCCGGACACCCCCTAATCCAAGACTCCCTCAGTAGCCCCTGAACCAGGCTTCAATGACGACGAGTCCGGCGCGCAGATTGTCTTCGGCATTGCAAGGCGGGTTCCTCCTCCAAATACTTCATAGAAGATTTTGAACACAAAGATAGTGTCCGGCTCTGCAAAATAAGTTTCCACATATTGCCATAGAGAGAATAATATTTACACAAATCTAATCTGCTGACGTATTCCGTAGTGTAACATCGCACCACGGCCAAGCCTTTATTCAAATCGTTTTATTGTCCCACCTCAGCGCGTCATGCGAGGCGGTTTCCTTGGCACGTCTTTGTTAAAGCAGAGATCGTGTCCCCTTATTCCGGGATTCTCATCAATACGGGCGTGGGTAACCCAACCGCTTCTAGGACTCCTAGACTATAGGCAAGTCCAAACGGCCACAGAGAGGACGCTTGATATCCACCCTCTTTATAAAGGGACAAGGCTTTTATTTTTTCCCTCCCGTGCTCAATCGAATCCTTCCCCCACCTCAAGCTCAAACACCCGAAGTTCAGGTCAGGTGCTCCGAACCTTCAATCATGTCCGGATCTAGCCTTCAAGGCCGATGGGTGCCTTCCTCCGTCACGGAAGAAGACATCAAAAAGTTGAGGGAGGCCAGATATCTGACCGCCGAGATTTTGCATCGACTGCCTGCCCGAGGGTAGGCCATCCCCTCCCCCGAACCCAACGAGAACGTCGTGTTCGTCTCCCACTTCCTCCGAGGTCTGGGCGTTGCTCTGGATCCTTTCGTTAGGGGTTTGATGTTTTATTACGGGCTAGATTTCCATGATCTAGCTCCGGACTCCTTTCTTCATATTACAACATTTATTGACGTGTGTGAGGCCTTCCTCCGGGTTACCCCTCACTTTGGCCTGTGGCTCAAGACCTTTGAAGTAAAGCCGAAGATGATCGAGGGGCAACATGCGGCGTGTGGAGGTGCCTCAATATGCAAGATGACAGGAGCTCCATGGCCCAAAGTTTCCATTCCAGAGGTGTCTGAATTGTGGCAACAGGAGTGGTTCTACATCACGGCTCCTAGAAGTGCCAAGTGGGCGGCCGCCCCTGTTTTCCGCTCGGGCCCTCCACCACAACTGATGTCATGGATCAGCAGAGGCCTGAGCTGGGGTCCAGCCAAGGACGTGCCTATACTGCAAAGCCGCATTCGAGATCTCTTCAATGGAGATTTTAATTTGGTTGCGGTAATACAAGTTATGCTGGTTCGTCAAGTCCAGCCTTGCAAACGCCGGCCTCTTCGCTTGTGGGAGTTCAATCCCGAGGGACCGCCTGTTATTCAAAATTTCCTCGGCCTGACGCACGAGGAGATGTACAAGTCATTCTTCGGACCTCAGGTAGAGTGTCCGGAAATCACCGAGGACGTGGGCCTGAGCAGTAACCGCGCCACCGAACAGGTAACGAATCTTCCGGCCTAAAATACTATCTCTCATTTGTTATGAAGTTATTTCTGAGAGTTTGCTTTTTGACCAGGACTGGCTAACAAAGGTGAAGTTGATTCGGTGTTCGGCCCCCCTCCCTGAGGGTTTGGAAAATCTGATATTGGAAAAGATGCTCCAGATCGCACCTTGTCCGGAGCCCTTGAAGGAAGATACTGTGGAGGATAATACGGGCGGACGCGGGCTCCCAACGCTGCCCATTCTAACCGAGGGAGCGAGCGTCTCCATGAAGGAAGACGACCGGAGGAGGAAAAGGACTGCGGCCGGGGATTTGGAAGCCGAAGCTTCCAAACGGGAGAAGAAGTCTCCCACAGAGGGTCCTACCTCGGGGGGTGCTTTTGCTGCACAAAGTCCACGGGGGGATCAATTCTCCAGCGAGTCGTAAGTGACCCGAAATACTTTAATAGTACAGGTATGCCATCTTTTTCTTCTGAGAAAATAACCACCGCGTATATCTTTGCAGTTCGGGCCTTAACCCCTCTCAAATGAGCTCGTCTTCGGGGGATCTTCTTCCAGAGATGATGGAGAGTGAAACGCCTCCTCCGGACTCCTCCGCTCCGGAAGCGGGCGACCCCGAAGTGTCGTCGCGGAGGGCCTCTCCGAGTCCGGTGAGGCCATAAGACAATCCCATTGACCCCCGAAGCTCCCAGTGTCCAGCTCCCAAAGAGAGTGGACAAAAGAGTCCGGCACCGTCTGGTGTGCGATCGGATGTTCTGAGGGACTTGGTGGGGCGAGCGGCCATCTCCGATGAACACCATGTGCTGATGAATACGGTGATGGAGAGAATCTCGTCCGCCGAAAGCGGATTGCATGAAGCTTTTATGAGTCTACTGACAGGCTTTGAGATACGTAAAATGATGTATGATAGTCCTGCACCTGCTAGGTGTGTCCTGTGTAGATAGTAGCCCCTGAGACTCTGGTTGTCGTCGGAAACAACGACGAACAGAGGATCATATTCCCAGCTAATAACCATACTGCCTCTATGTGTAGGTGATGGAATCTCCGGTGGCTAGCCGGACTAGCGAGTTTGCCCATTTAAAACGGCAATTGGATGCGGCAGACGCCAACATCGAGCTTGTTAACAAAAGGCTTGATGAGGCACAGGGTAAGTGTCATTATCTGGTAAACGCCACATAGTAAGAGCAGCATGATGCCAGTATCTTTAATATGTTGTGACTGCAGATGGAGCTGCCACTATTGAGGCCTTGCGGGTAGAACTTGCCCGAGCCAAGGAACAAGCGAGGTTTGGTAATGCGGCTGCTTTGAAGGCGGCCGAAGAGTTGAGAGTCGAGAAGGCTGCGCATGGCGAGAGCCGAGATAAGATGGCCAAGATGGCCATAGAATTAAAATCCGCCGCCGACCGTTGCCGGGTTCTTGAAAAGGAAAACCTAGCGAAGGCATCGGACCTTGAGAAGGCTGCTGCGACGAGAAAAGACATCTGCTCTGCTATGAGGGCGAAGAAGGAGGAGCTGCGGGAAGCCGGCGATATTGTAGCTGGGAAATACTTTATGTTGCGGAGGAAGTTCAGAGATCCACGGTATGCCTATCTGGATCGGCTGTGGAGTTCGGAGGATGTGTATATGGATTTGGCGGCGAGCGCTGCCGATGCGGCCAAGTACTTCCAGGGTCAGACGGACCATGAAGTGGACCAGCTGTTTTGGACACAATTCCATTCTCCCGAGCGTCCGCTTTCATTGACTGACCAACTAGCCGAATGGGCCGAACTGAATAGGTTGTCCGGACTCGCCATGAGGTCTGTTGTGAATCAGCTATGGCCGGAAAGGCCGAAACCGAACAGCTATTTCAGCTTGGTGCAGCAGTTCCTTGACGTGGTGCCGCGCATTAATGCGATGAAGAGGTCGGCGTGCATAGAGGGCTCACAGATAGCCTTTGCCCATGTTAAAGCATACTGGGCGGAGATGGATGCTACCACTGTTGCGGCGTGGGATTCGGCCATAGGTCGAATGGCTGCTGAGCACTACTTTGAAGAAGTCCTTGAGGGTGCTTGTTTGATAGAGACCCAGTGCTCAAAAAATATCATGTTTGAGTGATATGTAATATCATTGTAAGCGAAACGCTTTTATGAATTTTTATAAGGCTATTTTTATACTTTTGCCTGAAAGTAATATGATGCCTCCTGGGCGGCCGTTTATGTATACATGTGTATAACCTGAAAGATTGCAGCCGTCGGCTTCAACCCCCACGCATATAATGCGGAGGTGCTTGCAAAAAACATGCGTTCACACTTAACCCAATGTCTTGGTCCTATTAAGGAGGTGATAGCGGAGCGAGCGAGGCAACCGGACTATAATGCTTTAGCACTTTCACTTAGCCATAGGAGTTTGATAGTGGGGCTAGTAGCCCCTGGTGGCTCCGCACTCTCCCGATCCCGGGGTGCGTACATGCTTGGCCGGAAAACGGCCCTTCGTTAAGGCGGAGGAATTCTAACATTCCAACAGGTCATCGAGTGGTTGACCAGTCTCACGCTATATCATGACAGTCAGTTTTCGGCTTTCTCTACTGAGGTGCTCGTTCGGATGAACCAGGGCACAATCGCAGTAGTTCTCCTGGTGCTACCTTAGCCGGTAAAGCGGAACATAAGGCACCAAAACACAGGAGCCGGGAAAACCCAACATTTGACCAAAGACAATGATTCGGAGCTGATGCATATAGGTACAAACTCGCGACGCCGAACACTCCCTAAGGTATTCGGTCTTTGTGGTATAAACCGGGCCTAAATAATGGCCTTTGTAAGAAGCCCCTTGTGTCCAGGTACGTGCATTGTTCTGGCGTGGCCACATGCCAAGACGTCAGCATCCTTCTCGACGGTGGATATGTATCAACAAGAGACAGTAAAAAAGATTTACGCAGGGTCTTAATCTAAAAAGAATCCTTGGAGCAGGTCCCTGCTGCACGTCTGCGCCTGTGTCTCTGTTGTGCCGTATCCTGGACGGGTGTAGCACGATGATCGTCTGTAAAAGAGAGGAATTTAGGTGAAAAAAGTTGTCGTGCAAAAAGATAGTTTTTAAAGAAAGCATGTATAATTCAAGATGAGAAGAAATTGCCACTTGTCTGCGCGCGTTGAGCCCCTTGCATTGACAAATAGGGGTGTGACCATTTATTCAGTATAAATAGCGGCGCCGGACTTGATTAGTTGTGTCTGAGGTCTTGACGACCTATTGGATGCGTTCACTGGTCCGGACGCCTTTAGTGTGCGGCTGCCAAGGCAGCCGCACTCTCTTCGGCGCGCAGAGATCGCTTGATATTTCCGTTCACTGAGATGATGCCACGTGTACCGGGCATCTTGAGTGTGAGGGAGGCGTAGTGTGGTATTGCATTAAAGCGAGCGAAAGCTTCGTGTCCGACCAGTGCTTGATAGCCACTTTGGAACGGAGCGATGTGGAAGGTTTAAATGCTCACGGCGGAAGTTATCGGGGGAGCCGAATATAACTTGTAGTAGGAGGGAGCCCGTACAATGAGCCCCTGGGCCTGGCGTTACTCCTTTAAAGGTAGTATTTCTATGGCGAATTTTTGTTGGGTCTAGCCCCATCTCGCAGATTGTATCTTGATATATTAGGTTTAGATTGCTGCCACCGTCCATCAAGACTCGTGTGAAGTGATATCCATCAATTACTGGGTCTAATACCAGGGCAGCCCATCCTGCGTGTCGGATACTTGCTGAGTAATCGCGATGGTCGAAAGTGATCGGTTGAGATGACCAGTGGCAGGACTTCGCGGTGACAGGCACTTGGGTATGTTTTCCTGGGAGTGCCGCATTGTTTTTTCCCTTGATCACGTGTAACACGTTTACTGTTTTGACTTCTGGTGGAAATTTCTTTTGTTCCCCAGTGTCTTGCTTGGGAGGCTCGTCCTCGTCTTCACTTGGTGTATCCTCCCCTTTGTGTACGACGTTGAGCTTGCCGGACTACTTGAAGACCCAACATTCTCTGTGGGTATGATTAGCAGGTTTACCAGGGGTACTATGGATCTGACATACCTGGTCCAGAATTTTGTTGAGGCTGGACAGTTCATCCCTGGTGCCTTTAGAGGGCGGCTTTTGACCTGGCCGAGAGCTTTTGAATCCGGGGTTTACTGCCGTGCTCTTCGTGATGTCTTCTTTATTCCGACATTTGTTATTGCTGTTGCGCCATGATTTCCCGTTTCCATCTCTAACTTCAGATGTACTGGGGTCGCTGGTGCTGCATCTGGCTAGCCAGCTGTCCTCGCCCACGCAAAAGCGGGTCATGAGGCTTGTTAATGCGGCCATCGTTCTCGTCTTGTTTTGGCCGAGGTGTCTGGCGAGCCATTCGTCACGGACGCTATGCTTAAAAGCTACCAAGGCTTCGGCGTCCGGACAGTCGACAATCTGGTTCTTTTTAGTAAGAAACCTGTTCCAAAGCTTTCAGGCTGACTCTCTGGGCTGTTGAGTTATATGACTCAAATCGTCCGCATCCAGAGGTCGGACATAAGTCCCTTGAAAATTTGCCCGAAAGGTGTCTTCGAGCTCTTCCCAGCTTCCAATGGAGCTTTCGGGGAGACCTTTAAGCCAGTGACGAGCTGGCCCTTTGAGCTTGACGGGTAAGTACTTGATGGCGTGGAGATCATCTCCTCGAGCCATATGGATATGAAGGATGTAGTCCTCAATCTAGATCCCAGGGTCTGTTGTTCCATCGTATGTCTCTATGTTTACGGGTTTGAATCCCTCTGGAAATTCATGGTCCAGCACCTCATCGGTGAAACATAGAGGGTGTGCGGCACCCCTGTAGCTGGGTGTACCGCGTTGTTCGGATGTTTGTTGTGTTGCATTGTATGCTGGGGCGCGCTTGTGTGGTCCATAGATGGATCTTGTTGCGCCGTCCTTTGGGTGCGAGCCCTTGCATGGGTCGCGTGTTGTATTGTGTGTGGCGTTGTATGCCGCTTTGTGTTGGCAGAGGGGTCGTCTATCCGGCCAGGTGGCTGCTTTGATATTTGGTTGTGGGGGTCTGAGGCCTCCTCATCGAATTCAGGTAGCAGCTTCCGCTTTGGGTAGCTCTTGGAGGGGCGATTGTCGCCGTACCTTGCTGCTGTGTTGAGTATTTTACTCCATCTGATTTGGAGTGTCTTGCGCAGCCTTGAGCCTTCGCTTCTGCTTTTTAAGACTCCTCGCGGTGGCAACAAGCCTTTTACGAGCATTCTGCTGCTCTAGGTGCCTGTCCGGCGTTATGTCATCCGGACCATTATCCTTGATAGAATTTGTTTGTTCGTTTTGATTATCCGGATTGTCGTTGTCCGGCAGCGGTTCGCCCTGCTCCAACGCTGGGTCTGTGTGATCGTTATTTCTGTCGAGGCAGGGTTTGGGGCGGCGCTTGCGTCGCCGCTTTGACTGTTTCTCGAGGGAACGAGTCTTCGATGCGTCCTTCCGCTCCTCGTCGTCATCTTTTGGTGCATCCACCATGTATACGTCATATGACGGGGTGGCTTTCCGGGGCCCAATAGGCGCTGGTTCTTCATCGTCTCCTTCGTCGGTGTCCATACTGTCGATGTCTTCGGAGTCGAAGTCGAGCATGTCGGTTAAATCGTCGATAGTGGCTACAAAGTGGGTGGTGGGTGGGCTTTGAATTTCTTCATCGTCCGTATCCCAACCTTGCCGACCGTAGTCCGGCCAGTAGGGATGGGCATAAAAACCGACCAACCGAATACCGAACCGATATCGAAACCGAAAAAACCAAATTTTCGGTTTTTGCTGCTGCTATATTCAAATTCGGTTTCTATGTTTAATAACCGAATTAAAATCGGCCGGTTCGGTAGTTAACCGATAACCGAAGGAAAAACCGAAGTGCACGCAATTTTAGTACAGGCGTCCCGCACGACTGCACATCTCGCCAAATGCCAAGCCGAATTGAAACGCAATTCCAGTGTGAGGCATCCCACGTCCGCATGTCTCGCCAGAATTTTCTTTCGAGGAAGCACCTCTCGCATGCAACTACTTCACGGCGCGCGCCTGCATGCATGCAGCCACACATAGCGTGATCTGGCCCAGCTGGTGTGATCTGGGCCACACACTTAATTGCATGGCCCAAATAGTATTTCCTTCGGCTGATAGTGTGCATCGGGTGGAGTGTTACTTGTTTAGTCCCACATCGGTCAGCTACGCTTCAGGGACAAGGTGACTGGCTATATAAGAGGTCAGGAAGCTCTTGTATGATGCGCTCGCTGTAGCTTCTCAGCAACGCTGCAATCAGTCGGTTTAAACCAAAAACCGAACCGAATTGGTCGGCTAACCGAATTTTCGGTTAGTTGTTTTTGCATGTTATTTTCAGTTTTTGGTTCTGTTAACTGAAATTAAAAATAAACCGAATGGTATAAACCGAACTTTTGGTTTCTACCGAATGCCCACCCCTACCGGCCAGGGCTCTCCTGATAAAGAGAGAGACTTTAATGTCTTCAAAATATCGCCGAAAGGCGAGTGCTGAAAGATGTCCGCGGCAGTAAACTCCATGATCGGCGCCCAATCAGATTCGATCGGCAGGGGCGTGGAGGGTTCGAAGTCCGGAGAGGAGTCCGGCTCCTTGGAGTCACGAGTCTTGCAGAGTGCGAGGCTGGTGTTCGACTCGATCGCCGTTGGGATCGCAGCCTCTGAGGCGGCGTCCAACCACCCATCCTCGATTGGCGCAGTTGGCTCCGAATTAAGGGTCGAAGCCGATGCGGGTGCGGCCTCCAGGGCACTGTTCGGCGGCAGAGCTAGATCATGCTCATCGTGACAGTGCGGCGCGCTCGACAGTGGCTCGAATCCGTCGAAGATCAAGTCCCTGCGGATGTCAGCCGTGTAGTTTAAACTTCCAAATCTGACCTGACGGCCAGGGGCATAGCTTTCGATCTGCTCTAGATGGGCAAGTGAATTGGCCCGCAGTGCGAAGCCGCCAAAGTCGAAGATCTGTCCAGGAAGGAAGGTCTCACCCTGGACTGCATCGCTATTGATGATCGTAGGAGCCATCAAGCCTGACGGCGACGACATAGAGGAATTCTCAATGAAAGCACCAATGTCGGTGTCAAAACCGGCGAATCTCGGGTAGGGGGTCCCGAACTGTGCGTCTAGGCCGGATGGTAACAGGAGGCAAGGGACACGAAGTTTTACCCAGGTTCGGGCCCTCTTGATGGAGGTAAAACCCTATGTCCTGCTTGATTAATATTGATGATATGGGTAGTACAAGAGTAGATCTATCACGAGATCGGAGAGGCTAAACCCTAGAAGCTAGCCTATGGTATGATTGTTGTTCTGTATGTTGTCCTACGGACTAAAACCCTCCGGTTTATATAGACACCGGAGAGGGTTAGGGTTACACAAAGTCGGTTACAATGGTAGGAGATCTACATATCCGTATCGTCAAGCTTGCTGTAACACCCCGGATGTAACTTTCCTTATTTGTACTCCAACTCTTGTCGTTTCTGGCGTTAAGTTATATTTATTTCTCGGGTTCGGGTTTTTGCCTCCGTGTGTTGTTTTCGTTTTCATGCATCTCATGTCATGTCATCATGTGCATTGCATTTGCATACGTGTTCATCTCATGCATTCGAGCGTTTTCCCAGTTGTCCGTTTTGCATTCCGGCGCTTCGTTCTCCTTCGGTGGTCATTCCTAGCTTTCTTTCGTGTGTGGGTATTAAACATTTCCGGATTGGACCAAGACTTTCCAAGCGGCCTTGGTTTACTACCGGTAGACCGCCTGTCATGTTTCGTATCATTTGGACTTCGTTTGATACTCCAACGGTTAATCGAGGGTCCGAAAAGGCCTCGTGTGTGTTGCAGCCCAACACCCCTCCAATTTGGCCCAAAACCCACCAAACTCTGCTCCATGTTCTAGAGCGTTCGATCACGATCGCGTGGCTGAAAACCGCACCTCATTTGGACTCTCCTAGCTCCACTTATGCCTATAAATAGACCCCTCCATTTTCGGATCTCTCCCTCTCCGAAACCCTAGCCAAATAGATCTCCACGCGCCGGACACGTCCGCCCGGCGCCGAACAAAGTCTCCGCCGCCGCCTCAACCAACTGGCGCCCGCCACGTGGCCTCCCGCCAGCCTCCACCGCCGTGGCCCACCAGGCCCGGGGACGGCCCCCGCGAGCCCGCAGCGCGCGCCGCCGCCTCCCGCTCGCTGCCCAACGCCGGTCGCCCCCGCCACCGCGCCACAGCTCCGCCTCCCCGCTGTAGTCGCGCCGGCGTCGCGCCGCCGTCAGCCGCCCTCGCCGCGCCCCGCCGCCTCCGCGGCCAACTCCGGTGGCCGGGTCCCACGCCGCCTCGCCGCCTCCTCGGGAGCCGCGCCAACTCCGGCTGGGCCCCGCTACGCTGACCACCACCTCCGTCCCGGCCGGCGACCTCAAGCTCCGGTGCCGTCGAATCTCGGGAGCCGCGCACGTGAACAGTGCAGGTCGGATCTCAGAGCTGAGATATTTTCGGATCCGGTTGACTTTTCCCCTCCGAACCCTAATTTTTTATGCCTACTTTGACCTGCTGTAACTTTGCATCCGTAGCTCCGATTTGGACATATAGCATATCAAAATGTTCGCCTCGACGAGTACATCATTTCATTCCATTGCATAATTTTCATTTGAATTAATCTTGATGCCCAAAATGCTGTTAGAAGGAGGCTTTGTGAGTTAATTTTCAGATCTGCTAGTTCATCTTAGACTTTTGTCATTTTTGCCATGATTATTGCATGCATGCTATGTCTGTGAGTCCTTCATATGTTTTGTTAAGGATTTTATCTTCTTTCCAGAGGTGCAACCCATGCATTTTTAGGATGTGTCTAGTGACTTGTGCAAGCTTGGAAAGTGAGGCACCCGGTAAATCTATTTCCAGAGACTTGGTTGTTTTCACTAAGTCTGTGATTATTTAGTTCATGATGCCATATGTTCAGCTTGTGTCCTAGTGATCCGTGCCTCTTTTGAGGATGATCAGTAAAGGAGTTTTGTTAATCATGTTATGCTCTATCCATCCGTATCTTTGTTTGCAATTATGGAGCACCCTAGCTTGATTTAATCGAGCTCTACTTTGCTTCGTTGTGGATCTGGGCAGATCGTCAACTCGTTTGCGATTTTGCCGGCGTTGTTGTAGTTGATCCGTGTATGCTATGCCATTGTTCTTGCCATGTCTAGCTAGAATTTTGTGCCTTCTTAATGGATGTATTCTTGCCATGCCATGACTTGCACCATAGTGAGTGCATCGAGCTCGTTTACATGCCTTCGTGAGTTATATTTCAGCATGTCTCAGTTTTCACTAAGTCTGAAAACTGATTGTGTGTTAGCTATGTTCGTGTACCCGTTAGTATATTTTGTGAACCCTTTTGGCCCCAGGTCACTTTGGGTCTTTTGTTAAGATTGTTGAGTAGCTCCATGCCATGTTCTTACTTGTCTTAATCAGGTCATGTATCATGTTGTTTTGCTGCTCCGAAGAGGGCTTCGTGATCTGAAATTTCAGACAAGTGTTAATTTCACTAAGTCTGGAATCTGTTTTGCATTTGCGTATTTGCCATGCTTGTTTGAACCTCATAATGGATGAATTGGCCGTGGCTCAGTGCTAGTCTTTTGTTAAGCATCTTGTGTGCATCCCTGCCATGTATTTTGTTGTCATGTTTGGTGGTTGTAGCATGTCCATTTCATTGCGTTTAGATGCCTACTTGCTGTAAATCGCAGACCGGTGTCATATCTTAAATCGCTTGCCATTTCCAAACCGTAACTCCGATTCCGGCGTTCTTTATATCGTTTTCAAGCGATTTAATCTCATCTTTCCAGTGGCACCCTTGGAATTCCAAGTTGAGGCCAGGTTCATGCATTTCCTGTCATATCTTGCATTTTTGCGTCCCGCATCGCATCCCGCATAGCATATCATCATTGCATCATGTCGTTTGATCCTTGCACGTGGTTGATTGTATCCTTGTTGCTTGTTTGTCTTGTTTGGGTAGAGCCGGGAGACGAGTTCGCTACCGAGGAGCCCGTTGAGTTTGCTTGTGAGGATCCAGTCAACTCTGACAACTGTGCAGGCAAGATGATCATACCCTCGAAATCACTACTATCTTTGCTATGCTAGTTTGCTCGCTCTTTGCTATGTCAATGCTACGATGCCTACCTTTTGCTTGTCAGCCTCCCAATTGCCATGTCACCTCTAACCCACCTTGTCCTAGCAAACTGTTGATTGGCTATGTTACCGCTTTGCTCAGCCCCTCTTATAGCGTTGCTAGTTGCAGGTGAAGATTGGAGGCCGTTCCTTGTTGGAACATCTTTTATTTACTTGTTGGGGTATCATTATATTGCCATGTTATCTTAATGCATCTATATACTTGGTAAAGGGTGGAAGGCTCGGCCTCTCGCCTAGTGTTTTGTTCCACTCTTGCCGCCCTAGTTTCCGTCATATCGGTGTTATGTTCGCGGATTTTGCGTTCCTTACGCGGTTGGGTTATAATGGGAACCCCTTGATATTTCGCCTTGATTAATGCTTTTCCAGCAATGCCCAACCTTGGTTTTACCATTCGCCACCTACCCTCTTTTTCCCTTGGGTTACCGGAGCCCAAGGGTCATCTTATTTTAAACCCCCCCCCCGGGCCAGTGCTCCTCTGAGTGTTGGTCCGACCGAGTAGACTGCAGGGCCACCTCGGGGCAACTTGAGGGTTGGTTTTACTCGTAGGATGTCTCATCTGAGTGTGCCCTGAGAAAGAGATATGTGCAGCTCCTATCGGGATTTGTCCGCACATTCGGGCGGTGTTGCTGGTCTTGTTTTAACCTGTCGAAGTGTCTTGAATTACCGAGATACCGAGTCTAATCGGAACGTCTTGGGAGGAGGTCTATTCCTTCGTTGGCCGTGAGAGCTTGTCATGGGCTAAGTTGGGACTCCCCTGCAGGGATTGAATTTTCGAAAGCCGTGCTCGCGGTTATGGGCTGATGAGAATTTGTTAATGTCCGGTTGTAGACAACTTGAACCTTAATTAATTAAAATGAATCAACTGAGTGTGTTACCGTGATGGCCTCTTCTCGGCGGAGTCCGGGAAGTGGACATGGTGTTGGAGTAATGTTTGCGCAGGTTGCTCTCTAGCTTCTCGCTCGCGCTTTGCCTCCTCTTCTCGCTCTCTTTTGCGTATAAGTTAGCCACCATATATGCTAGTCGCTTGCTGCAGCTCCACATATTTTTTCCTTACCCTTCCTATAAGCTTTAATAGTCTTGATCGCGAGGGTGCGAGATTGCTGAGTCCCTGTGGCTCACAGATACTATAACTCCAGATGCAGGTCCAGGTGATTCCGCTCTAGGTGACGAGTACGAGCTCAAGTGGGAGTTCGACGAGGACTCTCAGCATTACTACGTGTCTTTTCCTGATGATCAGTAGTGGTGCCTAGTTGGGGTTTGATTCGGGCCTTGTCGCTTGTTGGGTTCTTTTCTATTTTGGCGCCGTAGTCGGGCCATGAGTGTTTGCATGATGGATGTTATTTATGCACTTTGATGTGACGTGGCGAGTGTAAGCCAACTATGTATCTCCCCCTTTTATTATTCATATTACATGGGATGTTGTGAAGATTGCCTAACTTGCGACATATGCCTTCAATGCGATTATGTCTCTAAGTCGTGCCTCGACACGTGGGAGCTATAGTCGCATCGAGGGTGTTACAAGTTGGTAATCAGAGCCTTCCCCGACCTTAGGAGCCCCATTGCTTGATCGTTTTTAGCGGCCGAGTTGTGTCTAGAAAAATGTTTTGAGTCACTTAGGAATTATATATCGGAGAGCTTAGGAATTCTTTTTACTTCCTAGTCTCCCCATCGCTCTGGTAAGGCATCCTGACGTAGAGTTTTGACTCTTCTCTTCTCAAATTTCACCAAAAAAAAAATTTAGGATCACGCGAGTATCTTGGAATCGTTCCGATGGCTTATGATGAGAACATTGTCTTGGTGCCTCCTGTCAGCGGTTTAGTGGAAGTGTCCCGGGGAGTTGAGCTCTGAGGCGTTGTCATCATAATTTTATCGTTGCAATTCCGGAATACTTGAGATATGTTCGCCGACATCGAAAATCTCTTTTATGCAGTTCGTTGGTGAGATAACCTCGACGCCACCCAGTACTGGGGCGGGAGTTCGGGAGTATCGCCATAACTTGTATAACGGATGCTTTTCGAAGGTTGAGGTAGATGGTTTCCGAAGGTTTCTTGGTTATGTGTTGAAGGATGGATACAGCTGGATGTAGGATTTGCTAGTTTGGGTGAGATATTATGCTTCCCCTGTATCCCCAACACCTGATTGCATAACCGGAAAGTTTCGGGAGTTTCATAGGTGGGAATTCTAGTAGCTCTAGTTCTTCTTCCACGAATATTGGTTTGAGATTGGGATTTCTTACCGATTATTCATTCTTGATCCGTACCTTGTTGATTTATTTCTCTACCTTAATTCTACGTGGCTTCTCAATTTATGGATATGTGACCATTTGAAGAGGATTGCATTCGTTCATTTTGTTCGGATATGAAGACTATATGTTGCAATTTTCATTCCGTTGGATTCAGCTTCAATATTTATCTATCATGTGCTAATGGTGGTCAACCTCTTCAGGATGGCTCCCGCTAAGAGCACCAGTCAGAACCAGAATCAAGATCCGCCACCGCCTCCACCTCCTCCAGAGGCATGGCAAGCTGTGATGGCCGCAACCAATGCAAACACTCAGCTGATCATGCAAATTCTTCAAGAGCGCAATCAAGGCAGTCAAGGGAATCAAGGAAGCAATCAGAGTCACCTTGCTACACTCAACCAGTTCCTTGCTAACGGGCCAAAGACTTTCAACAATTGTGTTGAGGCAACCGATGCTGACGATTGGCTTGTGGATCTATGCAAGCATTTCGAGTGCAGTAACGTCAGGCCTGAGGACTTTGTGAAGTTCGCTTCCTTCCAACTCAAAGATCAAGCTGCAGAATGGTTCCAGCAGTACAAGGATTCCATAGGTGGACGTGTTATCACTTGGGATGATTTCCGTCGAGATTTCCGAGCTCATCATATTCCGCAGAGCGTGGTTGAAAGCAAGCGTGAGGAATTCCGCAATCTGAAGCAAGGCTCTTTGTCTGTCTATGACTACAACAAATTGTTCCAGAAGTTTGCCCGCTTTGCCAAGCAGGACGTGCCTGATGAGAATAGCATGATATATCAGTTCAGGGGTGGTCTCAGAGAAGAAATTCAGCTCGCTCTTGTTCTCTTTGAGCCCTTGAGGTACGATGAGTTCTACAACATGGCATTGAAGCAAGAGGCTGCTCAGTTGAGGTGTGATGCTTCCAGGAAGCGAGTCAGAGATGTTACTCCTTCTTCCTCTACTCAAGTGGCCAAGCAGCAGAAGTTTTGGCTTCCTCCTCCTCCGTTCCGTCAGCCATATCAGCAGAAGAGCAAAGGTGGCAGTGGTTCTTCCCACCCACCCAACCCTGGCTTTCAGAACAAGACTTCGTCTCAAGCTCCAAGATCGAGTGCTCCGTATCACCGTCCGCTTTCAGAGGTCACGTGCAACAAGTGCCAACAGAAGGGTCACTATGCCAACAAGTGTCTCAACCAGAGGCGTCTTCCTCCTCCTCCTCCTGTGAGATCGGCAAGTACAACTATGGTCAAGCATAACCCCAAGCATGCCAAGGTGAATTTGATGAATGCAGCTCAGGCAGAGGACTCGCTAGATGTGATCATGGGTAACCTTCCTGTTAATGATATTCCTGCAAAAGTTCTTTTTGACACTGGTGCATCGCATTCCTTTTTGTCATGCCCTTTTACATCGAAGCATACCGAGATTATGCCCAAAGTCATGCAAGTTGTTTCTCCCGGCAAGCTTTTGACTTCTAGTTTGGTTGCTCCCGATGTCTCTATCACGTTGGACGATTACAAGTTTCTCTCTTCTCCGGTGGTTCTTGGTAACTCGGATATTGATCTTATTCTCGGGATGGATTGGATTTCTAAGCACAAGGCTCAGCTTGATTGTGCAGCCAGACATATTCAATTGACTCATTCATCTGAGGATGTAATTGTCTTTGCCGCTCGGGATGATACTATCCGTCTGTTTTCTCTCAATGAGAAGGGTGAATTGGATGCCATCTCTCAAATTCCAGTCGTTTGCAAATATCAAGACGTCTTTCCAGAAGAGCTCCTAGGAATGCCTCCGCACCAGCCAGTTGAATTCATTATTGATCTTGAGCCTGGCACGGAACCTGTGTGCAAACGTCCTTACAAGCTCGGACCTGAAGAGTTGAAGGAGCTAAAGAAGCAACTCGATGAGCAAGAGAGAATGGGTCTCATCCGGCCTAGTTCTTCTCCGTGGGGTTGTGGTGTTCTTTTTGTGAAGAAGAAGGATGGAACGGACCGACTTTGTGTTGATTACCGTCCAGTGAACAAGAAGACCATCAAGAACAAATACCCACTTCCCAACATAAATGAGCTGTTCGAACAACTCAAAGGTGCCCAAGTATTCTCCAAGCTTGATCCCCGTATGGGTTATCACCAGATTCGCATTCGTGAAGAAGATATTCCCAAGACAGCATTCAGAACAAGCTTTGGTTCATATGAATACACTGTCATGTCTTTTGGCCTCGCCAACGCTCCTCCGACATTCTCTCGCATGATGAACTTCATATTCAACGCCTACACCAATGACTTCGTTTTGGTCTATCTCGACGACATTCTGGTTTTCTCCAAGAACAAGGAAGATCATGCCAAGCACTTGCGTTTGGTTCTCGATAAGCTCAGAGAACATCAGTTCTACGCTAAGTTCTCCAAGTGTGAATTTTGGCTCGATGAGGTTCTTTATCTTGGTCATATCATCTCTGCCAAGGGCATTGCCGTGAATCCCGAGAAGGTGTCTGCAATTGTGAATTGGGAACCTCCTCAGAACGTGAAGCAACTCCGTAGTTTTCTCGGTCTCCCAAGCTATTGCAGAAGATTTGGTGAAAACTTTTCTAAGATCGTGAAGCCTCTCCCAAATCTTCTTCAGAAGCATGTCAAGTACGTTTGGTCTCCGGAGTGTGATATTGCTTTCAACACTTTAAAAGAGAAATTGATCACTGCTCTAGTTCTGACTCCGCCTGATGAATCCAAACCGTACGAGGTCTTTTGTGATGCCTCTCTCCAAGGTCTCGGTGCAGTATTGATGCAATAGAAGAAAGTTGTTGCTTATACCTCTCGCCAGTTGAAGCCTAATGAGAAGAACTACCCCACTCATGATCTCAAGTTGGCGGCAGTTGTGCATGCTCTGTTGACTTGGAGACATCTTCTATTGGGAAGAAAAGTGGACATCTTCACTCAGCCTAATCTCAACCTCAGGCAAACTCGATGGGTCGAAATGATTCAAGAGTATAATCCGAGTATCGAATATACTCCAGGCAAGGCCAATGTGATTGCTGGCGCTTTGAGCAGAAAGGCCTACTGCAACAGTCTAATTCTCAAGCCTTATCAACCCAAGCTTTGTGAAGCTTTCCGCAAACTTAATCTGCAAGTTGTTCCTCAAGGTCTCCTCGCCGACATTTAAGTCTCTCCTACCTTAGAAGACCAGATTCGCCAAGCCCAACTTCTTGATGCTATGGTGAAAAAGGTGAAGATTGGGATTGCCAAGAGTCAGCCCAAGTACAAGTGCTACCGCCTTGATGACAAGGACACTCTCTTCTTCGAGGATCGTATTGTTGTGCCCAAAGGTGAACTTCGTAAAGTGATCATGAACGAGGCTCACAATTCTCTCCTCTCCATCCACCCTGGGAGCACGAAGATGTATCAGGACCTTAAGCAAGCTTATTGGTGGACTCGAATGAAGCACGAGATCGCTCAATTCGTGAATGAATGTGATGTCTGTAGAAGAGTGAAGGCAGAACACCAAAGGCCAGCTGGTCTCCTCCAACCTCTTGCCATTCCAGAATGGAAGTTTGACCACATTGAAATGGACTTCGTGACTGGGTTTCCAAAGTCCAAGCGTGGCAATGATGCTATATTTGTTGTCATCGACAAACTCACCAAAGTGGCTGACTTTCTGCCTATCAAAGAGTCGATCACTGCAGCTCAATTGGCGGAACTCTATACCTCTCGCATTGTCTCTCCGCACGGTATTTCTCAAGTGATATCTTCAGACCGTGGCAGCATCTTTACCTCGAAGTTTTGGGATTCTTTCCAGAAGGCCATGGGCACTAACATCCGCTTCAGCACAGCTTTCCATCCTCAAACAAGCGGTCAAGTCAAGCGTGTCAACCAGATTCTTGAAGATATGCTCAGGGCTTGTGTGATCTCCTTTGGCATGAAGTGGGAGGATTGTCTTCCTTATGCTGAATTCCCCTACAACAATAGTTTTCAAGCAAGTTCGGGCAAGGTCCCTTTTGAAATTCTGTATGGCAGGAAGTGCCGTACCCCTCTCAACTGGTCTGAAACCGGTGAACGTCAGCTTTTGGGTAATGACTTAATCACAGATGCAGAAGAAATGTGCAAAGTCATTCGTGATAACCTCAAAGCAGCCCAGTCCCGCCAGAAAAGCTACTATGATAGTAAGCACCGTGATTTGGCTTTCGAGATCGGAGATCATGTTTACCTCCGTGTCTCTCCTATGAAAGCTACTCGTCGCTTCGGTATCAAAAGGAAGCTTGCCCCTAGATACGTGGGACCTTTCAAGATTGTCAGCAAGAGAGGCGACCTCGCCTATCAACTCGAGCTTCCTTCAAACTTTGCAAATGTTCATGACGTGTTCCATGTCTCTCAGCTTCGAAAGTGCTTCAAGACTCCTGACCGCACAGTCAACTTCGAGTACATTGAGCTCCAACAAGATCTCTCTTATCGTGAGCACCCAGTTGCTATTCCTGAAGAGACTGAACACAAGACTCGCAACAAGTCAATCAAATTTCTCAAAGTCAAGTGGTCACACCATTCCGACCGTGAAGCTACGTGGGAACGCGAGGATCACCTCCGTTCTGAGTACCCGGAGTTCTTTCAGTCCTAGATCTCGGGACTAGATCTTTTCGTAGTGGTGGAGTGTTGTAACACCCCGGATGTAACTTTCCCTATTTGTACTCCAACTCTTGCTGTTTCCGGCGTTAAGTTATATTTATTTCTCGGGTTCGGGTCTTTGCCTTCGTGTGTTGTTTCCGTTTTCATGCATCTCATATCATGTCATCATGTGCATTGCATTTGCATACGTGTTCATCTCATGCACTCGAGCGTTTTCCCAGTTGTCCGTTTTGCATTCCGGCGCTTCGTTCTCCTCCGGTGGTCAATTCTAGCTTTCTTTCGTGTGTGGGGACTAAACATTTCTGGATTGGACCGAGACTTGCCAAGCGGCCTAGGTTTACTACCAGTAGACCGCCTGTCAAGTTTCGTATCATTTGGACTTCGTTTGATACTCCAACGGTTAACCGAGGGACCGAAAAGGCCTTGTGTGTTGCAGCCCAACACCCCTCCAATTTGGCCCAAAACCCACCAAACTCTGCTCCATGTTCTAGAGCGTTCGATCACGATCGTGTGGCCGAAAACCGCACCTCATTTGGACTCTCCTAGCTCCACTTATGCCTATAAATAGACCCCTCCATTTTCGGATCTCTCCCTCTCCGAAACCCTAGCCAAATAGATCTCCGCGCGCCGGACACGTCCGCCCGGCGCCGGACAAAGTCTCCGCCGCCGCCTCAGCCAACCGGCGCCCGCCACGTGGCCTCCTGCCAGCCTCCACCGCCGCGGCCCGCCAGGCCCGGGGACGGCCCCCGCGAGCCCGCA
>NC_041388.1:417863036-417869650 GCF_002162155.2 Triticum dicoccoides | reverse complement strand
GCCTCCCGCTCGCTGCCCAACGCCGGCCGCCCCCGCCACCGCGCCGCAGCTCCGCCTCCCCGCCGCCGTCGCGCCAGCATCGCGCCACCGTCAGCCGCCCTCGCCGCGCCCCGCCGCCTCCGCGGCCAACTCCGGTGGCCGGGTCCCCCGCCGCCTCGTCGCCTCCTCGGGAGCCGCGCCAACTCCGGCCGGGCCCCGCTATGCCGACCACCACCTCCGTCCCGGCCGGCGACCTCAAGCTCCGGTGCCGTCGAATCTCGGGAGCCGCGCGCGTGAACAGTGCACGTCGGATCTCAGATCTGAGATATTTTCGGATCCGGTTGACTTTTCCCCTCCGAACCCTAATTTTTTATGCCTACTTTGATCTGCCGTAACTTTGCATCCGTAGCTCCGATTTGGACATATAGCATATCAAAATGTTCGCCTCGACGAGTACATCATTTCCTTCCATTGCAACATTTTCATTTGAGTACATCTTGATGCCTAAAATGCTGTTAGAAGGAGGCTTCGTGAGTTAATTGTCAGATCTGCTAGTTCATCTTAGACTTTTGTCATTTTTGCCATGATTATTGCGTGCATGCTATGTCTGTGAGTCCTTCATATGTTTTGTTAAGGATTTCGTCTTCTTTCCAGAGGTGCAACCCATGCATTTTTAGGATGTGTGTGGTGACTTGTGCAAGCTTGCAAAGTGAGGCACCCGGTAAATCTGTTTTCACAGACTTAGTTGTTTTCACTAAGTCTGAGATTATTTAGTTCATGATGCCATATGTTCAGCTTGTTTCCTAGTGATCCGTGCCTCTTTTGAGGATGGTCAGTAAAGGAGTTTTGTAAATCATGTTATGCTCTATCCATCCATATCTTTGTTTGCAATTATGGAGCAACCTAGCTTGACTCAATCGAGCTCTACTTTTGCTTTGTTGTGAATCTGAGCAGATCGTCAACTCGTTTGCGATTTTGTCGGCGTTGTTGTAGTTGATCCGTGCATGCTATGCCATTGTTCTTGCCATGTCTAGCTAGAATTTTGTGCCTTCTTAATGGATGTATGCTTGCCTTGCCATGACTTGCACCGTAGTGAGTGCATCGAGCTTGTTTACATGCCTTCGTGAGTTATATTTCAGCATGTCTCAGTTTTCACTAAGTCTGAAAACTGATTGTGTGTTAGCTATGTTCGTGTACCCGTTAGTATATTTTGTGAACCCTTTTGGCCCGAGGTCACTTTGGGTCTTTTGTTAAGATTGTTGAGTAGCTCCATGCCATGTTCTTACTTGTCTTAATCAGGTCATGTATCATGTTGTTTTGCTGCTCCGAAGAGGGCTTCGTGATCTGAAATTTCAGACAAGTGTTAATTTCACTAAGTCTGGAATCTATTTTGCATTTGTGTTTTTGCCATGCTTGTTTGAACCTCATAATGGATGAATTGGCCGTGGCTCAGTGCTAGTCTTTTGTTAAGCATCTAGTGTGCATCCCTGCCATGTATTTTGTTGTCATGTTTGGTGGCTGTAGCATGTCTATTTCATTGCGTTTAGATGCCTACTTGCTGTAAATCGCAGACCGATGTCATATCTTAAATCGCTTGCCATTTCCAAACCGTAACTCTGATTCCGGCGTTCTTTATATCGTTTTCAAGCGATTTCATCTCATCTTTCCAGTGGCACCCTTGGAATTCCAAGTTGAGGCCAGGTTCATGCATTTCCTGTCATATCTTGCATTTTTGCGTCCCGCATCGCATCCCGCATAGCATATCATCATTGCATCATGTCGTTTGATCCTTGCACGTGGTTGATTGTATCCTTGTTGCTTGTTTGTCTTGCTTGGGTAGAGCCGGGAGACGAGTTCGCTACCGAGGAGCCCGTTGAGTTTGCTTGTGAGGATCCAGTCAACTCTGACAACTGTGCAGGCAAGATGATCATACCCTCGAAATCACTACTATCTTTGCTATGCTAGTTTGCTCGCTCTTTGCTATGTCAATGCTATGATGCCTACCTTTTGCTTGTCAGCCTCCCAATTGCCATGTCAAACCTCTAACCCACCTTGTCCTAGCAAACCGTTGATTGGCTATGTTACCGCTTTGCTCAGCCCCTCTTATAGCGTTGCTAGTTGCAGGTGAAGATTGGAGTCCGTTCCTTGTTGGAACATCTTTTATTTACTTGTTGGGGTATCATTATATTGCTATGTTATCTTAATGCATCTATATACTTGGTAAAGGGTGGAAGGCTCGGCCTCTCGCCTAGTGTTTTGTTCCACTCTTGCCGCCCTAGTTTCCATCATATCGGTGTTATGTTCCCGGATTTTGCGTTCCTTACGCGCTTGGGTTATAATGGGAACCCCTTGATATTTCGCCTTGATTAACGCTTTTCCAGCAATGCCCAATCTTGGTTTTACCATTCGCCACCTACCCTCTTTTTCCCTTGGGTTACCGGAGCCCAAGGGTCATCTTATTTTAAACCCCCCCCCCCCCGGGCCAGTGCTCCTCTGAGTGTTGGTCCGACCGAGTAGACTGCGGGGCCACCTCGGGGCAACTTGAGGGTTGGTTTTACTCGTAGCATGTCTCATCTGAGTGTGCCCTGAGAAAGAGATATGTGCAGCTCCTATCGGGATTTGTCGGCACATTCGGGCGGTGTTGCTGGTCTTGTTTTAACCTGTCGAAGTGTCTTGAATTACCGAGATACCGAGTCTGATCGGAATGTCTTGGGAGGAGGTCTATTCCTTCGTTGGCCGTGAGAGCTTGTCAAGGGCTAAGTTGGGACTCCCCTGTAGGGATTGAATTTTCGAAAGCCGTGCCCGCGGTTATGGGCAAATGGGAATTTGTTAATGTGCGGTTGTAGACAACTTGAACCTTAATTAATTAAAATGAATCAACTGAGTGTGTTACCGTGATGGCCTCTTCTCAGCGGAGTCCGCGAAGTAGACACGGTGTTGGAGTAATGTTTGCGCAGGTTGCTCTCTAGCTTCTCGCTCGCGCTTTGCCTCCTCTTCTCGCTCTCTTTTGCGTATAAGTTAGCCACCATATATGCTAGTCGCTTGCTGCAGCTCCACATATTTTTGCCTTACCCTTCCTATAAGCTTAAATAGTCTTGATCGCGAGGGTGCGAGATTTCTGAGTCCCTTTGGCTCACAGATACTATAACTCCAGATGCAGGTCAAGGTGATTCCATTCCAGGTGACGAGTACGAGCTCAAGTGGGAGTTCAACGAGGACTCTCGGCGTTACTACGTGTCTTTTCCTGATGATCAGTAGTGGTGCCTAGTTGGGGTTTGATTCGGGCCTTGTCGCATGTTGGGTTCTTTTCTATTTTGGCGCCGTAGTCAGGCCATGAGTGTTTGTATGATGGATGTTATTTATGCACTTTGATGTGACGTGGCAAGTGTAAGCCAACTATGTATCTCCCCCTTTTATTATTCATATTACATGGGATGTTGTGAAGATTGCCTAACTTGCGACATATGCCTTCAATGCGATTATGTCTCTAAGTCGTGCCTCGACACGTGGGAGCTATAGTCGCATCGAGGGTGTTACACTTGCCTTTCACGCCAAGGATAGTCCCTTCCGCACACGGGGCGAAGTCTTCAATCTTGTATCTTCATAGTTCAGGAGTCCGGCTGAAGGCATAGCCTGGCCATCCGGATACCCCCTAATCCAGGACTCCCTCAGGGAGAAAGGAGGGATTCGGCCGAGGATATGGGGATTTCACCTACCTTGTACTTACTAGTAGCGAGGGGTATAAATCTGCGCTACTACTAAGTTGATAGTAGTTGCGCGGGTTTATACCCCTTAGTAATAGCGAGGGGTATAAACCCGCGCAACTTATTACTAAGGGGTATAAACCCGCACAACTACTATCAACTTAGTAGTAGCGGGGGTAAAAATCCGCGCTACTAGTAAGTAGCAGTAGTGAGGGCTATAAATCCGCGCTGGTAGTAAGCGTCTTCCTATAAGCTTTTCTCTAGTAGTGATACTCTAGTTTCTACTTCCACTCATCATTTTGAAATAATTACTTTATATGAACCATTGCGAAATGTGCATGGCTTAGCAGAATGATTGACCGCAATAAAAAATCATGATTGACCATGGTTTGAAGTGCCCGCCTAGGTCATGGACCAGGCCGTCCGCCTAGGCGTTTGAGAGGGGTCTGAGGCGCCCGACTGTAGTTGCTCTAACATACATGAAATCCAGAAATTGTTCACTCAATCAACCATTTGGGTGAGAGCTGTGATAAAAGTGCCATGGTGTCTACATACTGAAAAATCACCACCACCACATGGGAAAAACCTTTCGGTGTGTCATTAGGAATTAGTATTTATTTTGCACAAGCAATGCATGTTGAGATATTGCCCAAAATGTTTGTCATTTTAAGTGATATATATTTTGAATATTTCTAAGCAATATTTTTGATAAAGGAAAAATATATTACTATCGACTTCTCATAGAGGTCGGATGTACTTGGTATCAATTTTAATATATTACCTCCATTCAGAAATAACTAACATGGTTTTAGTTCAAATTTTGTGGGGTGTAGTATATTTTTTCTTGCGGGCAAACTTTAATACTCCCGCCATTCGCTTTTATAGTGTGTCTTGTTTGTGACACTTACACGGAAACATGAGCTGGCCCTTTTATTTGGACCAGAATTGCCCCTGACTGTTCAGACTATCATGCAGCGTGCATGCATGTAGCTTTCGGTGCACTGATTCAGCGGAGGGCTATTTTCGACTAAAGGCGCTTAAACGCACTACATTTTGGATGACCCAAAACCTTACGCGCACTAGAATATGGAATAGATGGAGTATATTTTTTCATAGTGTGTACAGTTGTACCTCCTTGTCTGGTTGTTAATTTTCTCCGCGGAAATCTTATACGCTCCAAAATTTGGAAATCCTACAAGAATGAAAAGGCTTAGTGGGACACTGATCCAAAGGATCAAACATAGTAATGCAAGAATTTATTCGCAAAAAAAACATAAATAGACCGTTCAAAATACGTAAACTTCGTAATAAAGGCCATCTACTCAGCATTCTGGATTCCCATGCATGAGCGCAGAATTTATGGAGGACGTCCGGCCCAAGATAACTCCACAGCAGGTGAGCAGAACACAAGGCGCGACCCAGCCCCTTGATCTCCCTTCCATGAAGGTCAAAAACCCCTCCCCTTGGATGGTTTAGTTCGAACTGTGACTCGAGTCCCACACGCTTCCTTGCTCACTTCCTCACACTCACTGGCTCACAGCTCCGGCGAGGTGCAGGCGATGGCCGTGGCGTGGAACGATGGGGCGGTGGAAACCAAGTGGCTGAAGCACTACTCTTCGGCGCAGAACATCCTGATCGTCGGCGACGGGGACTTCTCCTTCTCGCTGGCGCTGGCCACCGCCTTCGGCTCCGGCGCGAACCTCGTTGCCACGTCCCTCGACTCCTACGGTTCGGCCCTTTTTTCGGTGCTCGTATTCCTACGAGTAGCTCTATCTTTTGGCGTCATACGTGCATGCCTATGCTTATATTGCCGATGTGATTTTTGTGATCATCGATCTTCAATTAGCTTGCACTGAACGTCCAATGAACAGCGGACCTGAACATTACAGCGACGCGACATCCAATGTGACGAAGCTTGAGGCGATGGGCGCCACGGTGCTGCACGGCGTCGACGTGAAAGATATGAATCTCCACGCCAATCTGCAGCTGAGATCGTCTTCAACTTCCCTCACGCCGGGTTCAATGGACGCGAGGACAAAGTGGATGTGATCAGGTACGCGCACTCGCTTGTGGTAATCTACCTATGATTCTGTGATTAAACCTCTTATTGACCTCTAGTTGGATCTGGCTGCTTGTAGGTCGCACCAGGAGCTGGTGAGGAGCTTCTTCGCCACCGCACGGCACATGCTCCGGCGTCACGGCGAGATCCACGTCACCCACAAGACCAAGCACCCCTACTCGATGTGGGGTATCGAGCAGCTGGCCTCCCAGTCCTCGCTCGCCATGGTCGAGCAAGCTGCCTTTCAGATACAAGACTACCCAGGTTATAACCAGAAGAGACGGTCGAGCTGGAGGTGCGACCAAGACTTCGCTATAGGTGATTGCTGCACCTTCAAGTTCTGCCTCGAATGGTGGGCGTCGGATGATGATCGCTTTTTTTAGTCAGGCCTGTACGTGTGACTTCAGCGGTTTCATGTGTCCTCGATTGTTAGAGGCTGTCGATCTCGCCTTGGCGCTGTTCTGTGTGGGTGTGGGGATCCAAATGGCCCGGCCACGTCCGTTTGTGTCCGTTTCAGTCTTAGAACTGTTCTTATGCTGTCTATTTTTTCTTTTTATTGAGTAGCTGTATGCTGTCTATTCACAGTGAACGAAAAAACGCAACAGCTTATCAATTTAGCTCCATGGCTATGCTTTCTCTTTCATTTCTACTCCATCCGTAACAAAATATAAGATGTTTTTATGCCCAACCAGAAAAAAACATCTTTATATATAAAGGAAGTACTTTTCTTCCGAGATGTGTGTGTGGGTGTGGGGAGAGGGAAATAAGACGAGAAAGCGCGCCCACCCTTTCTGGAACTGCCCAAGTGCGCTCGTCACCCTTAATCTCGAAAAGTGGCGGACCTATGTGCAATGCTGAGGGGACCGACGCCC
>NC_041388.1:417779148-417862626 GCF_002162155.2 Triticum dicoccoides | reverse complement strand
AGAAAAAAAAGTAAGAGCCTTAAATTAAGAAGATTGTTGTCTTTTGGCCCCTTCAAAGGTGCATACTTTCTCTTTGGCCCTCCCTTTGATTCGCCGCTAGCTCCGCCACTGATCTTGGATTGGATGTCTTGAAGGTCAGCGTGTTAGATTCATTATGAAAGGAAAAAAGTATTTATTTTGTTGCAAACAAATCTCCCAAGAGAGAAGCATGGTCCGGCATCACAACATGTGCATCCACCACTCTTTAACCGAAGGAAAGACGCTCTAGCTAGCCAGACAACTCTGGTTGGGGCCTAGCCAATTTCCTAACATACTCCATGTCTGGATAGAGTTTCGACATTTGAAAAGGAGGTGATATGCAGTCTTCGTCTATCTTACGTAATTGGCAAAGGTCATGGTTACGCCAACCTCTCCAGTCTATTTTATCTGTAGTCCAAACCCTAGGGGCGCAATGCTTCAAGACCAGCTAAGGCATGTCTGAGTTGATGACTCCAGTAGATTGCATCTTACGCAGATTTGGCAGATTACAAACCATCTGACCTGAATTTCCATCTAATTTCATCCATGTTTTCGTGTAGCAAAGTGACCTCCCCCAACTTACTCCACAGAAGGATCCTGCATGTGGTCGTGTAGATTTTTTTGTTGCGTAACACGTTCCCCTACAATGGTGGCCGATGGACTTCGCATGGTAGTGTGGTGTGTCCCGGGGGAAAGCTCTGCCCGATGGTGTCGGTGCCAGTGACGATGACGCTCTTGAGTGTCGATCCCCTTTTTAGGGGTGTCATCGTGGGTTGGCTTCCTCCACCATGGGCTTTGGATGGGAACCCTTGATTTGGCATGCCAGACAGGGCGATGGCTGCATTCTGGCACCGTTCCCTCCTTGGAGGTCCCGTCCATTGAGCAAGGCCCCTCTCTATAGATTATCAAGATTGTGGTTCATGTACGGTAGCTTTCTCTCTTTGTGGTGACGATTCTGTGGTCTTGGTGGCAGTGCTCTCAATGGAAGCTAGGTTCGGCGGGGTCGCTATGTTCGGAGGCCTCCCTTTTGGTCATGGCGTTTTTTCCATCCAGGCACTAGTGAGAGCATACCATCGTCGGATGATGTGACACCCTTCGAGCCGAGCCGAGGGAGCAGGGGGGTCATTTCGACGATGGAACTAGAAGGCGCTCAAGTGCCAGTAAAACCAAGTGATGGTGATGGAATGACCTTTGTTGACGTCTATATTCTTCTCGAGTTTGCCTCGTCTGTTGCTTCAGTCCTCCAATCGCCTATGAGGGCTTTGATGACTCCAAGCAGTGCTCAATTATTTCTTGTTATCTCCTTGGGTCATCTGGGTTCTTTGTTACTCCACCTAAGCACCCTTGTATCTTGCCATTGCCTTTTATTTATGTTGTGGTGTTGTGTTGTTCTGTTAGTTGTAAGGGCTTCGCCAATTTAAAGCCGATCGATAGCCTTTTTTCTCTGAAATAAACATGCGCTCACAAAGTTTGGTTGCTAATGTGAAATAAGGCCTCCCTACAACCAGAATATTTATTATCATGAATGACCAGCCCACGTCTAGGTTATACATGTTACACGTATAACATACAACCCTAATTGTGACACATGCAACAAGTCAAAAAAAGGGGCTCTATTTCATAGGAGCATATGAGGCGCACAGTAAGGAGGGGTGGAAGATTCCGGCCATGCTTTTTTTACCGTTTTGGGGAAGTCCAATGCCTCGCCAAACTTCCTTTTTGACATGTTTCCTTATTAGGAACTTCCAGAAATACATGTAAGATTTTTTTCTTTTAAAAAGAAGATAAGAACAAGAGGCTCACCATGGTGGTGCCAGCAACGAGATCGGCACGGGCGATCGACGACGGTGAGGACAGGGACGGGGACGGGATGGCACCCTACACATGTGCAAACTCTAAGAAGTTAATTTGAGCTCAGACCGTGCACATACACTCCTCCACTAAAACACTTCTAGAGCATTTGAAATGAGCGAAACTAGTAGTGAGAGATGAAAGGATGAAGTTGCTAACCTTTTAGAACACTTGGATAGTTGGTGCATTGTCAAACCTAGACAAATCTTGGGGAAAATGGAGTTTGGAGGTCGATCTTGGAGAGGAGAAAGCTTAAGTGTGGCTCTAGCATTTCACCGAACACCTCGTGTGCATAGGAGGTGAGAACAGAGAAACACACACCTTCCACACGTTGGCTGGCCAAAAAACAGAGGACAGAGCGGGCAGGGGCGACCATATATATAGGCATCTTTTTAGTCTCGGTTGGTGTTTAGAACCAGGACTAAAGCCCCCCCTTTAGTCCCGGTCCAAGGCACCAACCGAACTAAAGAGGTTGGGCTAGGAGCTAGGCCCTTTAGTCCCGGTTGGTGGCTGGAACCGGGACTAAAGGTCCCAGCCAAACCGGGATTGATGCCTGTCGCGGCTCGGCCGGCGTCCTACCCGCTCGAACCGGGATTGATGCTCCCATTAGTCCCGGTTCGTAACACGACCGAGACTGTTGCTCTGATCTAGTAAAAACCAAAGGTATGTTTTCTACTAATGTTATGTTGTTCTGTTGGTTGTAAGGGCTTCACTAGTTTAAAGTCAAGTGATAGCCTTTTTTCTAAAATAAAGGGTCTTTTACATCTGTGTCCCTAACTCGAACCCACTACTCAGATTTGCCCCTAATTTCAATGCCTGCTCAAATTTGCCCCTACGCCGTCAAGTCTCCTTATAGAAATACCCCTCCATGTCATTTCCGTCAGGTCAAAGGGCTTTGACCGTTTTCTGGGCGTTTGTTGGACGTTTTGCCCCTGAAAAAAAGATATAAATTTAAAAAGAAGAGAGAGAGCGCATGCTAGCTTTTGGCCCAGAAAAGCCCAGCCAGCCCAGCCCACTGGATGGTCATCTTCTTCGTCTTCAGAGGCTAAGGGCGTGTCCGGCCGCCCGTTCACCCGAGCGCCGCCGTTAACGTGGCCAACGACGGCAAGAAGCCGGACCGCCGTGTCTGCAAGGCCCGCCGTAGAATAGAGCATCACCACACCGTAGATCTGGACCTCGGGTGCCTTGCAACTACGCAACCGACGAGATCACCGCCACCTCTGCCCACCGGCCGTCGTCTTTGATTTGCTGTCGTACGAGGTCCCTCGGTGCTCCCTTATCGTACAGGAGATCCATACGGTGTTGCGGAACTTCCGGACATGTTGCCGACGAGCTCTTCTTTGTCCATCCGCCTCCCCACGATGCCTTGCTCCGGCGGCCGTAGGCGAGGTCCGTGTGCTCATGCTCGGCCGTCCCCAGACCCTTTGAAGACTCTAGCATGCTCGTAGTGAGACGCTGATGCCGACCCCTCTCCCCCTGATTTCTAGCCCCCTGCCACCTAGCTTTGACCGCCGCCGGCGGTGGCCTAGGCCATGCCCGACACTCTGGCCGTCCCCGCTCGCCCTGCCACTTCTATTCAACGCGGAGCAAGCCCAGGAGCGCAAAGGACCATTCCACTAGTCGTTTGGTCGCCAAAACAGAGCTCCCCTGTCCTCCGCCGTGGCGTGTGCTCGCTGGCGGCTTAACGCCGGTGGTTCGATTAGTACTAATGGGCTTTCTATGACATGTGGGGCCCATTAGCTAGATTAGCACTAATCCTACCGTGTGTTTAATATTATGCTAATTACCGAGAAAAATTGGCAGGCCCTACCAATTAACAGAACTGCTAAACTAATTAAAAATAACTAGACACTTACATGTGGGGTCCCACGTGTAAGTGAGAGAGAGGGTAGAGAGAGTGAGGGGTGAGAGAAACTGTTTTTCCTTTTTATTTTTTTCTCACCTCGGTCCCACTTGTAAGTGACACATGGAGGCAGGGGCAAATTGGCCAAAAAACGCCAGTTAGACGGTCAAACCCCTTTGACCGGACGAAAACGGAACGGAAGGGTATTTCTGTCAGGTCACTTAACAGCGGAGGGGTAAATTTGAGCATGCTTCGAAATTAGGGATAAATCTGAGTAGGTGGTTCGAATTAGGGATAGAAATGCAAATGGCCCTAAAATAAACATGCGCTCACAAAGTTCGATTGCTAATGTGAAATAAGGCCTCCTTACAACCAGAATATGTATTATCATGAATGACAAACCACGTCTAAGTTATACATGACGTATAACATATTAACATACAACCCTAATTGTGACACACATACAACCCTAATTGTGACACACGTAACAAGTCAAAATAGGGGCTCTATTTCATAGGAGCATAGGAGGCGCACAGTAAGGAGGGGCGGAAGATTCCGACCATGCTTTTTTTACCGTGTTGGGAAAGTCCAATGCCTCGGCAAACTTCCCTTTTTGACATGTTTCCTTGTTAGCAACTTCTAGAAATATGTGTCTACAACTTTAAAAAATCCGTCTTTCAGAATTTTAAACTTTAAAAGAATTTCCGTACTTACTTGTAGAGTCTTTTATAGTTCTAAATATTTCCACAAAAATGGAATTTCAATATTTTTGAATTTTTAGAAATTCATACTTTCAAAATACTCAACTTTCAATAACTTTTATAAATTATGAAAATTTGAACCCACAAATTTTGGATGTTCACTTTTTTAGGAACTTCACAAAAAAAAGAAAAAATGAATAAATTCCATGGGCCATGCGGTAGGCCTCCACCCCTCAGCCGGCGCCCGTGTCCTGAAGGTAATCTTCCAACGCGCGCACTTCGTGCGGGCGGCCCTCCTCGGGCCACAACATGTGGCGCCCTCGTAAGGTGCATTCTCTCACTCGTGGCGAACTACGGATGCGTCAGTTTTCAGCCAAAAGATATATTTGACCAACATACAAAATCTCATGCACACTAGTGATCAATGCAATCCAAATCTTTGGAATGAAATCAAAGTACATATACATTCAATTTTGCCACAAACAATTCCAAAAAAATGTGTTAATTGCAGCCGAAAAATAGTCTTCGCAGCAGTTAGAGATCAGGCTGAAGCATCGACGACGGCATTGGCGAACCATGGTCGCCTGACCGCGGTGGTGGCCGACAACCTCTTGTCGATTTTGCACGAGAGGAGCCCCTTGAGGACTTCGAAGCCTTCTTTGGAGATGATGTCCTCGGGAAAGTGCTGACGGAGCTTGTTGAGGGAAAAGACTGTTGGAAATATGCCCTAGAGGCAATAATAAATTAGTTATGATTATATTTCCTTGTTCATGATAATCGTTTATTATCCATGCTAGAATTGTATTGATAAGAAACTCAGATACATGTGTGGATACATAGACAACACCATGTCCCTAGTAAGCCTCTAGTTGACTAGCTCGTTGATCAATAGATGGTTACGGTTTCCTGACCATGGACATTGGATGTCGTTGATAACGGGATCACATCATTGGGAGAATGATGTGATGGACAAGACCCAATCCTAAGCCTAGCACAAAGATCGTGTAGTTCGTATGATAAAGCTTTTCTAATGTCAAGTATCATTTCCTTAGACCATGAGATTGTGCCACTCCCGGATACCGTAGGAATACTTTGGGTGTGCCAAACGTCACAACGTAACTGGGTGGCTATAAAGGTACACTACAGGTATCTCCAAAAATATCTGTTGGGTTGGCACGAATCGAGACTGGGATTTGTCACTCCGTGTAAACGGAGAGGTATCTCTGGGCCCACTCGGTAGGACATCATCATAATGTGCACAATGTGACCAAGGAGTAGATCACGGGATGATATGTTATGGAACGAGTAAAAGAGACTTGCCGGTAACAAGATTGAACAAGGTATCGGGATACCGACGATCGAATCTCGGGCAAGTACAATACCGCTAGACAAAGGGAATTGAATACGGGATTGATCGAATCCTCGACATCGTGGTTCATCCGATGAGATCATCGTGGAACATGTGGGAGCCAATATGGGTATCCAGATCCCGCTGTTGGTTATTGACCGGAGAACGTCTCGGTCATGTCTGCATGGTTCCCGAACCCGTAGGGTCTACACACTTGAGGTTCGATGACGCTAGGGTTATAGGGAATAGATATACGTGGTTACCGAATGTTGTTCGGAGTCCCGGATGAGATCCCGGACCTCACGAGGAGTTCCGGAATGGTTCGGAGGTAAAGATTTATATATGGGAAGTCCTGTTTTGGTTATCGAAAAAGTTTCAGGTTTTACCGGTAGTGTACCGGGACCACCGGAGGGGTCCGGGGGTCCACAAGTGGGGCCACCAGCCCCGGAGGGCTGCATGGGCCAATTGTGGGAGGGGACCAGCTCCAGGTGGGCTGGTGCGCCCCCCACCAAGGCCCAAGGCGCAAGGGAGAGGGAAGGGGGGCAAACCCTAGGGCAGATGGGCCCTGAGGCCCACCCCAGGTGCGCCTCCCCTCTCTCCCCCCTTGGCCGCCCCCCTAGATGGCATCTAGGGCTGGCCGCCACCCCTAGGGGTGGAAACCTAGGTGGGGGCGCAGCCCCTCCCCTCCCCTATATATACTTGAGGTTTTGGGCTGCCAGAGAGATGAATTCTTCCCCTGTTGGTGCAGCCCTACCCCTCTCTCCTCCTCGTCTCTTGTGGTGCTTGGCCAAGCCCTGCTGGAGTACCACGCTCCTCCACCACCACCACGCTGTTGTGCTGCTGCTGGATGGAGTCTTCCTCAACCTCTCCCTCTCTCCTTGCTGGATCAAGGCATGGGAGACGTCATCGGGCTGTACATGTGTTGAACGCGGAGGTGCCGTCCGTTCGGCACTAGGATCTCCGATGATTTGGATCACGACGAGTACGACTCCTTCAACCCCGTTCTCTTGAACGCTTCCGCATAGCGATCTACAAGGGTATGTAGATGCACTCTCCTTCCCCTCGTTGCTGGTTTCTCCATAGATAGATCTTGGTGACACGTAGGAAAATTTTGAATTTCTGCTACGTTCCCCAACAGTGGCATCATGAGCTAGGTCTATTGCGTAGATTCTATGCACGATTAGAACACAAAGTAGTTGTGGGCGTTGATTTTGTTCAATATGCTTACCGTTACTAGTCCAATCTTGTTTCGACGGTATTGTGGGATGAAGCGGCCCGGACCGACCTTACACGTACTCTTACGTGAGACTGGTTCCACCGACTGACATGCACTAGTTGCATAAGGTGGCTGGCGGGTGTCTGTCTCTCCCACTTTAGTCGGATCAGATTCGATGAAAAGGGTCCTTATGAAGGGTAAATAGCAATTGGCATATCACGTTGTGGTTTTTGCGTAGGTAAGAAACGTTCTTGCTAGAAATCCATAGCAACCACGTAAAACATGCAAACAACAATTAGAGGACGTCTAACTTGTTTTTGCAGCATATGCCTTGTGATGTGATATGGCCAAAAGGATGTGATGAATGATATATGTGATGTATGAGATTGATCATGTTCTTGTAATAGGAATCATGACTTGCATGTCGATGAGTATGACAACCGGCAGGAGCCATAGGAGTTGTCTTAATTTATTTATGACCTGCGTGTCAACTTAAACGTCATGTAATTGCTTTACTTTATTGCTAAAGCGTTAGCCATAGTAGTAGAAGTAATAGATGACGAGACAACTTCAAGAAGACACGATGATGGAGATCATGGTGTCATGCCGGTGACAACGATGATCATGGAGCCCCGAAGATGGAGATCAAAAGGAGCAAAATGATATTGGCCATATCATGTCACTATTTGATTGCATGTGATGTTTATCATGTTTTACATCTTATTTGCTTAGAACGACGGTAGCTTAAATAAGATGATCCCTCACTAAAATTTCAAGAAAAGTGTTCCCCCTAACTGTGCACTGTTGCGAAGGTTCGTTGTTTTGAAGCACCACGTGATGATCGGGTGTGATAGATTCTAACGTTCGAATACAACGGGTGTTGACGAGCCTAGCATGTACAGACATGGCCTCGTAACACATGCGAAACACTTAGGTTGACTTGATGAGCCGAGCATGTACAGACATGGCCTCGGAACACGGAAGACCAAAAGGTCAAGCATGAGTCGTATAGAAGATACGATCAACATGAAGATGTTCACCGATGTTGACTAGTCCGTCTCACGTGATGATCGGACACGGCCTAGTTGACTCGGATCATGTAATCACTTAGATGACTAGAGGGATGTCTATCTGAGTGGGAGTTCATAAGATGAACTTAATTATCCTGAACATAGTCAAAAGGTCTTCGCAAATTATGTCGCAGCACGCCTTCAGTTCTACTGTTTAGATATGTTCCTAGAGGAAATTTAGTTGAAAGTTCATAGCAGCAATTATGCGGACTAGGTCCGTAAACTGAGGATTGTCCTCATTGCTTCATAGAAGGCTTATGTCCTTAATGCACCGCTCAGTGTGCTGAACCTCGAACATCGTCTGTGGATGTTGCGAACATCTGACATACACATTTTGATAACTACGTGATAGTTCAGTTAAACGGTTTAGAGTTGAGGCACCGAAGACGGTTTTGAAACGTCGCGAAACATATGAGATGTTTCGAGGGCTGAAATTGGGATTTCAGGCTCGTGCCCACGTCAAGAGGTATAGGACCTCCAACGATTTTCTTAGCCCGCAAACTAAGGGAGAAAAGCTCAATTGTTGAGCTTGTGCTCAGATTGTCTGAGTACAACAATCATTTGAACCGAGCGGGAGTTGATCTTCCAGATGAGATAATGATGTTTCTCCGAAGTCATTACCACCAAGCTGCTAAAGCTTCATGATGAACTATAATATATTAGGGACATATATGATGATCCTTGAGATATTCGCGATGTTGTACACCACAAAAGTAGAAATCAAGACGGAGCATCAATTGTTGATGGTTGGTGAAACCACTAGTTTCAAGAAGGGCAAGGGCAAAAGGGATACTTCATGGAACGGCAAATCAGCTGCTGCTCTAGTGAAGAAACCCAAAGTTGAACCCAAGCCCGAGACTAAGTGCTTCTGTAATAAAGGGAACAACCACTGGAGCAGAATTACCCTAGATACTTGGTAGATGAGAAGGCTGGCAAAGTCGATAGAAGTATATTGGATATACATTGTGTTAATGTGTACTTTACTAGTACTCCTAGTAGCACCAGGGTATTAGATACCGGTTCAGTTGCTAAGTGTTAGTAACTCGAAATAAAAGCTACGGAATAAACGGAGACTAGCTAAAGGTGAGATGACGATATGTGTTGGAAGTATTTCCAAGGTTGATCAAATATCATACGCTCCCTCTACCATCGAGATTGGTGTTTGCGTTGAGCATAGACATGATTGGATTATGTCTATCGCAATACGGTTATTCATTTAAGGAGAATAATGGTTACTCTGTTTATTTGAATAATACCTTCAATGGTCTTACACCTAAAATGAATGGTTTATTGAATCTCGATCGTAGTGATACACATGTTCATGCCAAAATATAGTAATGATAGTACCACCTACTTGTGGCACTGCCACGTAAGTCATATCGGTATAAAACGCATGAAGAAGCTCCATGTTGATGGATCTTTGGGCTCACTCATTTTTTAAAAGGTTTGAGACATGCGAACCATGTCTATTGGTGTATATGCATGAAGAAACTCCATGCAAATGGACCGTTTGGACTCACTTGATTTTGAATCACTTGAGACATGCAAATCATACCACATGGGCAAGATGACTGAAAGCCTCGTTTTCAGTAAATGGAACTAGAAAGCAACTTGTTGGAAGTAATACATTTTGATGTGTGCAGTCCAATGAGTGCTGAGGCATGTAGTGGATATCGTTATGTTCTTACTTCACAGATGATTTGAGTAGATGTTGAGTATATTTACTTGATGAATCACGAGTCTGAATTATTGAAAGGTTCAAGTAATTTCAGGGTGAAGTTGAAAGATCGTCGTGACAAGAGGATAAAAGATCTATGATATGATCATAGAGATGAATATCTGAATTACGAGTTTGGCACAGAATTAAGACATTGTGGAAATTTTTTCACAACTAATACAGCCTGGAACACCATTGTGGAAATTTTTTTCACAACTAATATCCGAACATCATAACTGCACCCTATTGGATATGATGCATACCATGATGTCTCTTATCGAATTACAACAATAGTTTATGGGTTAGGCATTAGAGACAACCACATTCACTTTAAAAGGGGCACCACGTAATTCCGATGAGATGACACCGTATGAACTATGGTTTAGAGAAACCTAAGCTGTCATTTCTTAAAAGTTTGGGGCTGCAACGCTTATGTGAAAAAAGTTTCAAGCTGATAAGCTCAAACCCAAAGCGGATAAATGCATCTTCATAGGACACCCAAAACAGTTGGGTATACCTCCTGTCTCAGATCCGAAAGCAATAAGGGATTGTTTCTAGAATCGGGTCCTTTCTCGAGGAAAAGTTTCTCTCGAAGGAATCGAGTGGGAGGATGGTGGAGACTTGATGAGGTTATTGAACCGTCACTTCAACTAGTGTATAGCAGGGCACAAAGAGTTGTACCTGTGGCACCTACACCAATTGAAGTGGAAGCTTATGATATTGATCATGAGACTTCGGGTCAAGTCACTCCCAAACCTCGTAGGACGACAAGGATGCATACTACTTCAGAGTGGTACGTAATCCTGTCTTGGAAGACATGTTGCTAGACAACAATGAACCTACGAGCTATGGAGAAGCGATGGTGGGCCCGGATTCTGATAAATGGCTCGAGGCCATAAAATCCGAGAGAGGATCCATGTATGAAAATGTAGCGACCCGACCCAAATGGATCAAGTCTCTGTGCTTAAGTGTCATCCCTGGATCGGTATTCTGACACACACAGTACTCGAAGGATTTATAACAGAGGTAAATCACATGTATAAAGTAACGGAAATACTATTACCTCAATCCTTATAGCGGAAGCAACAAGGTTGTGGATTCCCATCAACACCAACAGCAAACTTGAGTGTAGAAATCGTAACCCTAACGTATCACTTACTCGTCATAAGAAATCTGCAACATGAGACGTTGCAGCCCGAAACGGGTCAGTACATTGAATGTACTGGCAAATTCACACCATAGAGAAAATGATGAACAATGGCTATCACTACATGCATATTTGGCTGGTGGAAAAGCTCTATGGTTATAAGGTTTTTGCGTAAAGCCAATTTTTCCCTACTGCAAAGGAATACATTTTAATTAACTATCATGGTGGTTGTTGAACATTGAGAATGGTTGACAGCATTCTCAATCCCAATTAAGTAACATCATTAAACCCAACAATATTCATTTAAAGTAACATGATGAGATCAACAGGATAATCCAAGAACTAGATACTCAAGATGTCCATAACCGGGGACACGGCTAATCATGATTAGTTTATACACTCTGCAGAGGTTTGCGCACTTTTTCCCACATGACTCGATCGCCTCCGTTTGTTTTCTCGCACTACATGGTGTTTGAGAAACGGATGACCGAGACATAGTCTTTCAGAAGCGCTAGCACCTTACATGTGGGGTAGACCGTACCACCTACAACCCCTACATCTACTAGTCCACCCCGTAAGAGTTCGCACAACTTAGTCAACTATGCCAGAGCCCATAGTAGCATGTGGCTGCACACGGAAGTTTCTAGCATGAATTATCTTATGATCCCTTTGAGCCTGGGTGGCGGTCCAAAATAAAACAGGCAAGTCCTGATAGACATCAGGTGCCTCAATCCACCCAGATGTGTGTTTAAGTGGCCACCTTAGATAAACCATTAAAATTAATAAACTCACATCTGTCATGGATATCACTCACCCAATCCACGTCTACTAGCATAGCATGGCATAATAAGCAAACGTAGAAGTAAGTCCCAAAGGTTTCATAATAATACAGGTAATAGGTACTACCTCATCTACTTCCCATCCCACAATTTAATTAGATCCTAATCATGCAATGTGTGAGGATTGATCTAATGCAATAAAACATGGGTTGTAGAAAAGGTATGATCAAAGTGTGAACTTGCCTGCAATGTTGATGAAGATGATTCGCACTCAAAATCTTGATAGATCTACTCGTCACACTCCGGTCAATCTATCGTAAGCAAGCAATAGTAACCACACATAAGCAATCACTCAAAAGATCAGAAAGATCGAAGAAGACGATTCGGAAACACCAAAACCAAGCAAATAACTCTTGCAACATAAAACAATTTCTAACAGTACCAAAATTATGTGAATTTGGCCTTATTAGAATGTTTAGGTCAAGAGCTTCGATTTGCCAAAAGAATCAACTCAAACGGAGTTACGGAACTCAAGTTATGATCAAACAAAGTTTGAATTCAAATCTGATCTAATTCAAATTTTAAAATTTTCAAAAACATGTATGAGTTGGATTACTGGATAGAGGAGATCATAACAAAGACGAGGGCGTTGGTTTCGTTGGATTTGGACTAACGAGTAAAAAGTAGTGATAGATTGAAGTACAGGGAGTAAACTGTGAAGAAAATTACCACGAATAGGTCCCTGGCCGAAATTAATAAAAAAATAAAATTTCTACAGAACGAGCGTTCGCTACAGAAGCATATGTGACGAATTCGTTCACTACAGAGGCTAAACGAATGAACATTCGCTACATAAGTAAATCTAAACAAAATCGTTTTTTTATAAAAACCGATCTAACTAACCAAAAAAACGAAATAAAAACCGTTCTAGAGTTTTACCGTTCGGGGCGGTTTCCGTTGGAAAACCGGCGGCGAACTCCGGCGGCTTCCGGCGAGGTCCGGGCTGCGTGACGCGGGCGGCGGTGGATGCGGCGCGGGGCAGCGTGGCAGCGAGGCGAGCAGGCGGGCGCGGCGCGGTGGCAAAGCAAGGCGGCGGCGTGCAGGCGGTGACGGCGAGTGGAGCGGTGGCGGCGGCGATCTGCGGCTGCGGCGGCGACCTGCGGGGCGGCGGCGAGACGCGAGGAGGTGGAACGGGGAGAGAGAGGGCGGCGGCCTCGCCTTTTTAAAGGTAGGGGCGCTGCTTGGGAAGGGGTAGGAGGAGGCGGGGCGGCGTCGGTCTCCGGGAGGAGTCCCGATCGGGGACGGAGGTGGAAGGCGGCGCGGCTGGGCTGGGCCTGGCTGGCTAGCTGGGCCGGCTCAGTCGGGGAGAAGTTTTTTTTTTAAACATTTTTTTTCAGAGAACTAAAATACTAAAAACAAAATAAATAAAAATATTATATAGGCATATAATATATCAAAATTTTCAGAAAAAGATTTCCAACAACATGAACATTTTTCTAGCATTAAATAAAATACACACAAATTCTAATAATTCAAAGAGTGCTACTGGTCTATTAAAATCCAACAAAAATCATTTTTAAAATACCAAAATGATTTCAAATTAATTTTTCTCCAATTTTCTATTGTAGGGAATCATGTTACCCTAATTTCCATATATTTTATTTTTGGAGAAAAATAATTTGAATAAAACTCAAATAAATCCAAATTGAAAATAAAATTAAAAGAACTTTGGATTTAATTCTTTGAAACTCCCAACTCATATTTCATATAATTTGAAGAAGTCATTTTATCTTCTCTCGTGAAAATCATTGAGTTGCTTAAAGTTTCTAAATTGAAATATTTTCCAAATGAAATTCAAATATTTTCAAATACCCTTTCATTTAATTTTTTTAAATGGAAGAAGTCATGTCATCTTCGCTCAAGGGTTTTGTATTTGAAAAGAATTTGAATTCATGGAGAGCAAAATGCAAAAATGAAAGTTTGGGAAAGTCCCTTTATTCCCTCTCATTTAACTTTCAAAAAGTTTCGAATTTCACTCACTTTTAGACAAACAATCAAATCTATCTATTTATTTTAACATTCCAAAATTTAGAATTTTGGGATGTTACAAACCTACCACCCTTCAAATGAATCTTGTCCTCGAGATTCGGAGAGGCTAGCAAGAAAAAGGTTAGGGTTTGGGGTCTCCTCAAAATCCATCAATCATCACAGGGGTCTGGGGTGCTACCACCCTTAGAAGCATGGTTACAGCTCCATCGAAACTCATATACTTCATCCATATTGTTAACAGTGTCGGTCTTCTTAGATCTTCAGGATAATTCCTTATCTGGGCTCTTCCGGTAGTGGCATAACCTTTTCCTCAATTTTTCTGTACTTTCATCCTGGTAAGGTTATTCCGAGACTGGGTCTTCTTAGCTGACTGGTCTGGCGCCAAAACTAAACAACTATCGATATCTCATGGTGGTCAACAATTTGTGGTTTCTCCTGCAGGAAATGGGTCTGGGTTGATCCTCACCGTATAACCTACGGTTGGCAAAAAGCTGCCGTGTACAAGGGAAAAATTCTTATACCATTCTAAGGTTTAACAAGGTTTAATATCGTCATCTCTCTACTATAGGCAAGTCACTCAGATTTACCATCCCATATAGCAAGGCGAATAATAAGAGTAAGTCGGTATGGTGATCAATCCATCCCGCACCCAAATCATTACCTTGTATACGGTTTAGTGGATCTCGCATTCTAACACTCGGTCATCCTCACAAGCATTGCAGAATTTCTCTTGTCGACGAACCAAGTTCGGATATATCCATAGATTCTGCAAGCCAAACAAACATCTAACGTTCCTTCACAACTCTCAGGTTTTGCGTTACTCCTATAAAATCATCTATCGACAAAGGTATATCCACTTCCAGGGTTTTTCCTTCAGCAAGAATGTGCTTGCTTCTCGGCAGGTCCTGGGGTATGTGGGTTATGGCCCATCTCATCACTTGTAGTCCTTGAACTTATCATCGGGCAACTGATCATTATTCCAACTTCCTAGTATTCTTAAATCCATCCAATTGTACTGTCTTCCTTCCTTCTATTGACACCAAACTAGGACATGATTACTCAGACTTGTCATGGGGTTGCCATTGCTCCATATTACCAACATCATACCTCCTTTATATCCAATAGTACTTCATCTCTTCATCCTCGTGGGATTTTCCCACATACCGAGGTAAAAACTTATACTTATGAAGTCCATACTCTACTTCGTGGAACATCGTTATCCTTTCCAGGGTCAAGCGTCCTTACAGGGGAATATTGGCCATCTCTGCATGGCACTTCTTCAACTGGGAAACGTGAAACACATCCTGAACTCCTGATAGTCCTTCGGGTAATTCCAACTTGTAGGCCACTGCTCTCATACGCTCCAAAACTCGGTATGGTCCTACAAATCTCGGGGCTAACTATCCCTTAACTCCAAATCGTTTAACTCCACGCAGAGGGGTCACACGAAGACATGCTCTATCTCCAATTTCATAGACTACCTCCTTGAGTTTTGAGTCTACATAACTATTCTGTCTGGACTGAGCTACCTTCAGTCTATCTCGAATCAACTTAACATTCTCTTCTGACTCCTTTGATCAACTTTGGTCCAAACAACTGTCGGTCTCCAACTTCATCCCACATACTCTTGGGGCATCACACATATCGAGACAAAACTCGTATTCATTTTGTCCGAAATCCATTACAGGGTACTACCACCCTTAAAATGCACAAATCTTCCATAGACCATATTTCTTTTATCCTCAAAAGTGGTCAAAATCCTTCTTCATAGAGTAACAACTCATAAAATCCATATCAGTACCACGATGCTACTTTATTCATTCTCAAATGATTACAATTCTCTCGCTTCTCCATTACATGTCTCAACTCAACACCTCAATATGAAGGGAAAATGTTCTCACTACTACTACTATATTTCTTCTGTTGCAAACTCAACTATCTTGCGCAAGTTTCCTTCTCCTTGGGGCATTCTCTGGAAAAGTGCCCTGCTCCATTACAACTAAAACGTATTACTTCTGACAAGTATCGAGGTTTCCTTTTTGGGCAACTATTGAGGTAGTGCCCTGACTCCTTGCACCTGTAACAGGTGACATGACTCAGATCCTTCCTGGAATCCAATCTACTTCTCTTTCTGGACTTTTCCATTCCCAATCATGGCTTCTATTTCCTGTGGGTCATATTCTACTTCCTCTGTCGGGAATTCTACTAGATCCCCATTCAAACAATTTTGGAAGATGTGTCCTTCTTCTCCGCATGAATAGCTTGACTTGGTGCAGGGTTTAATTGGTTCTTCTTTGGGTGTGTCCTCCACCTCTTCCTTCATCACAGGTTCTTCTAGACTTTCCATAAAGGCTCCTTTCATTACTTCTTCCTTCTGCTGGATGGTTCGTTGTACCATGGGGTAAATGTGACACTGAGCAGGATAGTGGGTAGTCCCTTCACACAAGAAACAAGTAATCTGCCTAGTTGGGCATTCTTCAACTGGGTGACTTCCTTCACAGTTAGGGCATTCATCCTTGTGTTCTTTATGGGTGTATCCTATTTCTCCACAAATCTTGCATGCACAAGGTTTCTTCATATCCTTTCCATAAGGTTTCAACTTCTGGGACACAATCCTAGACTTGGGCAGAGTCAACTTAAAATCTTTCCAAGTGGTTACTCCTTGCCATCCATTGATGGTTTGGTACATCCTCCACCAAATAGCAGCACCTCTTCAAAGCATTGAAGAGCATGCTAGGTGATATCCTTTCTGACTATAGGGTTATTCTTCATGTGATCCTCCATGTTCTGAATCCATCGGTCTGTCTCCAACTGACTCATCGGTCTAGAAAATACAAGCTCATCTCCATTCATCCTCTATTGGGTCCATGGGTTTGGGGTAAGATAAGAGAGATAGAGAGGGATACACACAATACAAACAAAAGTTTTGAAAAGACAGATTTTATTGTGGCTGTCAGAAAAACAACAAACAAATGACAGCTCACAATCGTCGCATCTAACGTGGGTATAAAACAGGGGTTTGGTCTTCTAAGGGTCAATAAATCTTCAAAATCGCCAACTCTTCAAGTCTTGTTTATGTCTCCAATGGCTTCTTGCCATCGTGCTTGTCCTTCTCCAGCTCTTTTGCCAGATCATCTCTATTGACGTGAAGTCTCTCACGATGTCCTTTAATGTTCCGGAGTTGCACCTCAAACTTCTGGTGTCAACATCCTTCACATGAACCATGGTCATACTATCCTTTAGTTCTTGACAATTCTCTGGTATCTCGAGGTTGTAGCTCCTCCAGCTTGGCTACTCTCATCTTCAGGATCCTGAGTTCCTCATGAAATACTTCCTTGTCTAATACAACTTCCTGGAGCTCCATTTCAAACTTCTTGATGTACTACTCCAGATCTTGGTGATACACCAGCTAAGTTTAAAACTGCATCCTTTGCTGATAGATGCTCCATCAGCCTTCTACCTTCCAATCCTTCCGAAGGAATGCATGCTTAGCTCAGCTCGGTGACCACAGTATCAACGGTGATGACATCACGGATAACGTTTCAGCCCTTGTCATTGACATGAGCTATCCTGCCAGTTGATATCTCCTTCCTTAGGGTTTTCTTTGACAAAACTTCGAGTTCTCATGCTCCTTGTTTCAGTCTTTCTCCGATACACCTTGATTCTCGGGTATTGACATCTTCCATAATCTGTCAAGTTCCATAAGGGTAGCCTTCCTAGGTCATACAAATCTGGGAATTCTTCAGAGCCTTCCAATTCTACTTGTCTTCGGCCTTCAACCATTGTAGTTTCCATTATTCAGATGCACGGAAAATACTCTTAGTTGTCCGATATCTCATACTTCTTGGGGTGGTCTCATCAGTCGAATCTTCGTGGGGTCAAAAGGGGAAAGGGGTATGGTCTCACTAAAATGGAGTATTTGAATAAGCTCAGAAGAGAAGAGAGGTAAAAGATCTTTTTGAAAGGGAAAGTTGTAGAGAAAAATCTTTGCTATGGGCTTGCCAGTTTCTAGGGTCACGTCCTACAGTCAACATGTGCTCTGATACCATCTTGTAGCGACCCGACCCGAATGGATCAAGTCTCTGTGCTTAAGTGTCATCCCTGGATCGGTATGCTGACACACACAGTACTCGAAGGATTTATAACAGAGGTAAATCACATGTATAAAGTAACGTAAATACTATTACCTCAATCCTTATAGCGGAAGCAACAAGGTTGTGGATTCCCATCAACACCAATGGCAAAGTTGAGTGTAGAAATCGTAACCCTAACGTATCACTTACTCGTCGTAAGAAATCTGCAACATGAGACGTTGCAGCCCGAAACGGGTCAGTACATTGAATGTACTGGCAAATTCACACCATAGAGAAAATGATGAACAATGGCTATCACTACATGCATATTTGGCTGGTGGAAAAGCTCTATGGTTATAAGGTTTTTGCGTAAAGCCAATTTTTCCCTACTGCAAAGGAATTCATTTTAATTAACTATCATGGTGGTTGTTGAACATTGAGAATGGTTGACAGCATTCTCAATCCCAATTAAGTAACATCATTAAACCCAACAATATTCATTTAAAGTAACATGATGAGATCAACAGGATAATCCAAGAACTAGATACTCAAGATGTCCATAACCGGGGACACGGCTAATCATGATTAGTTTATACACTCTGCAAAGGTTTGCGCACTTTTCCCCACATGACTCGATCGCCTCCGTTTGTTTTCTTGCACTACATGGTGTTTGAGAAATGGATGACCGAGACAGAGTCTTTCAGAAGCGCTAGCACCTTATATGTGGGGTAGACCGTACCACCTACAACCCCTACATCTGCTAGTCCACCCCGTAAGAGTTCGCACAACTTAGTCAACTATGCCAGAGCCCATAGTAGCATGTGGCTGCACACGGAAGTTTCTAGCATGAATTATCTTATGATCCCTTTGAGCCTGGGTGGCGGTCCAAAATAAAACAGGCAAGTCCTGATAGACATCAGGTGCCTCAATCCACCCAGATGTGTGTTTAAGTGGCCACCTTAGATAAACCATTAAAATTAATAAACTCACATCTGTCATGGATATCACTCACCCAATCCACGTCTACTAGCATAGCATGGCATAATAAACAAACGTAGAAGTAACTCCCAAAGGTTTCATAATAATACAGGTAATAGGTACTACCTCATCTACTTCCCATCCCACAATTTAATTAGATCCTAATCATGCAATGTGTGAGGATTGATCTAATGCAATAAAACATGGGTTGTAGAAAAGGTATGATCAAAGTGTGAACTTGCCTGCAATGTTGATGAAGATGATTCGCACTCAAAATCTTGATAGATCTACTCATCACACTCCGGTCAATCTATCGTAAGCAAGCAATAGTAACCACACATAAGCAATCACTCAAAAGATCAGAAAGATCGAAGAAGACGATTCGGAAACACCAAAACCAAGAAAATAACTCTTGCAACATAAAACAATTTCTAACAGTACCAAAATTATGTGAATTTGGCCTTATTAGAATGTTTAGGTCAAGAGCTTCGATTTGCAAAAAGAATCAACTCAAACAGAGTTACGGAACTCAAGTTATGATCAAACGAAGTTTGAATTCAAATCTGATCTAATTCAAATTTTAAGCTTTTCAAAAACATGTTTGAGTTGGATTACTGGATAGAGGAGATCATAACAAAGACGGGGGCGTTGGTTTCGTTGGATTTGGACTAACGAGTAAAAAGTAGTGATAGATTGAAGTACATGGACTAATCTATGAAGAAAATTACCACGAATAGGTCCCTGGCCGAAATTAATAAAAAAAGAAAAATTTCTACAGAACGAGCATTCGCTACAGAAGCATATGTGACGAATTCGTTCACTACAGAGGCTAAACTAATGAACGTTCGCTACATAAGTAAATCTAAACAAAACCGTTTTTTTTATAAAAACCGATCTAACTAACCAAAAAAAACGAAATAAAAACCGTTCTAGAGTTTTACCGTTCGGGGCGGTTTTCCGTTGCAAAACCGGCGGCGAACTCCGGCGGCTTCCGGCGAGGTCCGGGCTGCGTGACGCGGGCGGCGGTGGATGCGGCGCGGGGCAGCGCGGCAGCGAGGCGAGCAGGCGGGCGCGGCGCGGTGGCAAAGCGAGGCGGCGGCGTGCAGGTGGTGACGGCGAGTGGAGCGGCGGCGGCGGCGATCTGCGGCTGCAGCGGCGATCTGCGGGGCGGCGGCGAGACGCGAGGAGGAACGGGGAGAGAGAGGGCGGCGGCCTCGCCTTTTTAAAGGCAGGGGCGCTGCTTGGGGAAGGGGTAGGAGGAGGCGGGGCGGCGTCGGTCTCCGGGAGGAGTCCCGATCGGCGACAGAGGTGGAAGGCGGCATGGCTGGGCTGGGCCTGGCTGGCTAGCTGGGCCGGCCCAGTCAGGGAGAAGTTTTTTTTTAAACATTTTTTTCAGAGAACTAAAATACTAAAAACAAAATAAATAAAAATATTATATAGGCATATAATATATCAAAATTTTTAGAAAAAGATTTCCAACAACATGAACATTTTTCTAGCATGAAATAATATACACGCAAATTCTAATAATTCAAAGAGTGCTACTGGTCTATTAAAATCCAACAAAAATCAGTTTTAAAATACCAAAATGATTTCAAATTAATTTTTCTCCAATTTTCTATTGTAGGGAATCATGTTACCCTAATTTCCATATATTTTATTTTTGGAGAAAAATAATTTGAATAAAACTCAAATAAATCCAAATTGAAAATAAAATTAAAAGAACTTTGGATTGAATTCTTTGAAACTCCCAACTCATATTTCATATAATTTGAAGAAGTCATTTTATCTTCTCTCGTGAAAATCATTGAGTTGCTTAAAGTTTCTGAATTGGAAATATTTTCCAAATGAAATTCAAATATTTTCAAATACCCTTTCATTTAATTTTTTTAAATGGAAGAAGTCATATCATCTTCGCTCAAGGGTTTTGTATTTGAAAAGAATTTGAATTCATGGAAAGCAAAATGCAAAAATGAAAGTTTGGGAAAGTCCTTTTATTCCCTCTCATTTAACTTTCAAAAAGTTTCGAATTTCACTCACTTTCAGACAATCAATCAAACAATCAATCAAATCTATCTATTTATTATAACATTCCAAAATTTAGAATTTTGGGATGTTACAGAAAACAAAGTGTAGACTTTGGCAGAACGGCTCGATGGTCGTAAGATTGTTGAGTACAGATGGATTTTTTAAAAGGAAGACGGACAATGATGGTAAGTATCACCATTAAGAAAGCTCGACTTGTCATTAAGATTTTTTCCGACAAGTTCAAGGAGTTGACTATGATGAGACTTTCTCACTCGTAGAGATGCTAAGAGTCTGTTGGAATTATATTAGCGATTACTGCATTATTTATGAAATCTTGCTGATAGGATGTCAAAACATTGTTTCCTCGACGATTTTCTTGAGGAAAGGTTGTATGTGATACAACCGGAAGGTTTTGTAAATCCTGAAAGATGCTAATAAGTATGCAAAGCTCCAGCAATCCTTCTAAGGACTGGAGTAAGCATCTCGGAGTTGGAATGTATGCTTGGATGAGATGATCAAAGATTTTGGGTATGTACAAAGTTTATGAGAAACTTGTATTTCCAAAGAAGTGAGTGGGAGCACTATACAATTTCTGATGAGTATATGTTGTTGACATATTGTGGATCAGAAATGATGTAGAATTTCTGGAAAGCATATAGGGTTATTTGAAAAGTGTTTTTCAATAGAAAACCTGGATTAGGCTACTTGAACATTGAGCATCTAGATCTATGAGGATAGATCAAAAATGCTCAATGGTACTTTCAAATGAGCACATACCTTGACATGATCTTGAAAGTGTTCAAGATGGATCAGTTAAAGAAGGAGTTCTTGCCTGATTTGTAAGGTATGAAGTTAAGACTTAAAGCTCGACCACGGCAGAAGAAAGAGAAAGGACGAATGTCGTCCCCTATGCTTTTGTCATAGGCTCTATACGGTATGCCATGCTGAGTACCGCACCTAATGTGTGCCTTGCCACATGTCTGGCAAGAGGGTACAAAGGTGATCCAGGAGTGGATCACTATATAGCGGTCAAAATTGTCCTTGGGGTAATAAGGACATGTTTCTCGATTATGGTGGTGATAAAGAGTTCGGCGTAAAGGGTTACATCGATGCAAGTTTTAACACCTATCTGAATGACTCTGAGTAGCAAACCGGATACGTATAGTGGAGCAACCATTTGGAATAGCTCCAAGTGGAGCGTGGAAGCATCATTTATAATATGACCTAGAGATTTGCGAAGTACATACGGATCTGAATGTTGCAGACCCGATGACTAAAACCTCTCTCACAAGCAAAAGATGATCAAACCCAGAACTCATTGAGTCTTAATGACATGATGATGTGAACTAGTTTAGCGACACTAGTAAACTCTTGGATGTTGGTCACATGGCGATGTGACCTGTGAGTGTTAATCACATGACGATGTGAACTAGATTATTGACTCTAGTGCAAGTGGGAGACTGTTGGAAATATGCCCTAGAGGCAATAATAAATTAGTTATTATTATATTTCCTTGTTCATGATAATCGTTTATTATCCATGCTAGAATTGTATTGATAAGAAACTCAGATACATGTGTGGATACATAGACAACACCATGTCCCTAGTAAGCCTCTAGTTGACTAGCTCGTTGATCAATAGATGGTTATGGTTTCCTGACCATGGACATTGGATGTTGTTGATAACGGGATCACATCATTGGGAGAATGATGTGATGGACAAGACCCAATCCTAAGCCTAGCACAAAGATCGTGTAGTTCGTATGCTAAAGCTTTTCTAATGTCAAGTATCATTTCCTTAGACCATGAGATTGTGCAACTCCCGGATACCGTAGGAATACTTTGGGTGTGCCAAACGTCACAACGTAACTGGGTGGCTATAAAGGTACACTACAGCTATCTCCGAAAGTGTCTGTTGGGTTGGCACGAATCGAGACTGGGATTTGTCACTCCGTGTAAACGGAGAGGTATCTCTGGGCCCACTCGGTAGGACATCATCATAATGTGCACAATGTGACCAAGGAGTTGATCACGGGATGATGTGTTACGGAACGAGTAAAAGAGACTTGCCGGTAACAAGATTGAACAAGGTATCGGGATACCGACGATCGAATCTCGGGCAAGTACAATACCGCTAGACAAAGGGAATTGAATACGGGATTGATCGAATCCTCGACATCGTGGTTCATCCGATGAGATCATCGTGGAACATGTGGGAACCAATATGGGTATCCAGATCCCGCTGTTGGTTATTGAACGGAGAACGTCTCGGTCATGTCTACATGGTTCCCGAACCCGTAGGGTCTACACACTTAAGGTTCGATGATGCTAGGGTTATAGGGAATAGATATACGTGGTTACTGAATGTTGTTAGGAGTCCCGGATTAGATCCCGGACCTCACGAGGAGTTCCGGAATGGTCCAAAGGTAAAGATTTATATATGGGAAGTCTTGTTTTGGTTACCGGAAAAGTTTCGGGTTTTACCGGTAGTATACCGGGACCACCGGAGGGGTCCGGGGGTCCACCAAGTGGGGCCACCAGCCCCGGAGGGCTGCATGGGCCAAGTGTCGGAGAGGACCAGCCCCAGGTGGGCTGGTGCGCCCCCCCCACCAAGGCCCAAGGCGCAAGGGAGAGGGAAGGGGGGCAAACCCTAGGGCAGATGGGCCCTGAGGCCCACCCCAGGTGCGCCTCCCCTCTCTCCCCCCTTGGCCGCCCCCCCTAGATGGGATCTAGGGCTGGCCGCCACCCCTAGGGGTGGAAACCTAGGTGGGGGCGCTGCCCCTCCCCTCCCCTATATATACTTGAGGTTTTGGGCTGCCAGAGAGACGAATTCTTCCCCTGTTGGTGCAGCCCTACCCCTCTCTCCTCCTCATCTCTTGCGTTGCTTGGCAAAGCCCTGCTGGAGTACCACGCTCCTCCACCACCACCACACTGTTGTGCTGCTACTGGATGGAGTTTTCCTCAACCTCTCCCTCTCTCCTTGCTGGATCAAGGCATGGGAGACGTTACCGGGCTGTACGTGTGTTGAACGCGGAGGTGCCGTCCGTTCCGCACTAGGATCTCCGGTGATTTGGATCACGACGAGTACGACTCCTTCAACCCCGTTCTCTTGAACGCTTCCGCATAGCGATCTACAAGGGTATGTAGATGCACTCTCCTTCCCCTCGTTGCTGGTTTCTCCATAGATAGATCTTGGTGACACGTAGGAAAATTTTGAATTTCTGCTACGTTCCCCAACAATGACATGCGGCGGCGTCACCAGCTTTCCGGGGAGCAGCAATGACTCATAGGCTGGCCAGATGGTGAACAATGGCACGCCGAGAACGCGAAAGATGGCGAGGAGCTGCTGGGCTTCGTCGTCCCCGTCGAAGAGCGGCTTCCAGGAGAGGAGCTCGGCCATGACGCAGCCGAGGGACCACATGTCAACCGTGGCGTTGTAGTCGGTTTTGCCAAGGAGCATCTCCGGCGCCATGTACCGGCGTGTGCCGTGCTGGCCGTACGGCGCGGGCTCGGACACGGACACCGCGAGCCCTAGGTCGCAGATCTTGACGTTGCTGATGCCGTCCGCGCCGACGAGGATGTTCCCCGGCTTGATGTCGCAGTGGATGATGCAGAGCCCATGCATGTGCTTGGTGGCGCCGAGGAGCTGCTCCATGATGCAGCGCACGTCGGCCTCGGGGAACGGCTGGCCGCGCCGGTGCCCGTGGAGGACGTGGTGCAGGCTGGGCCCGACGCACTCCATCACGACGAAGAGCTTCCCGGCGAAGGGGTCGAGCGAGAGCGCCCGAAGCTCGACGATGGCGCGGTGGCGGTGACACGCCGCGAGGAAGGCCGCCTCGCGCAGCGTGCGGGCGTCGGCGCAGCCGCAGGCGATGCCGGCGGCCTCGTGCGCGCAGGGGAGCGGCTTCTTGACAGCGACGATCCAGCCGTGGGTGAGGTGGTGCGCCTCGACGACACCGCCGTAGCCGCCCTCGCCGAGCACACGTGTCTCCTGGTAGTCGGTGGAGCTCCAGTAGCGCACCCTCTTGCAGAAGGTGAGCATCGGGGCGCCGCCGTTCGTGTCCACTTTGAAGTCGGGGTGGTCGCCGGGGAAGACGCGCTTGACGGCCATCGGGAGGAGGAGGTCGATGGAGGAAGCGCGGCCGAAAAGGAAAGGAAACGAGGAGCGGATATATTGAGGCGTCAGCGAGACGTGCTCGACTTGAGTGGTCCCCGGACTCGACGAGGTCAACGTGCTACAAGACTGCGATGGAAGCATGTACGCGTTCGGATTCGTAGCCCGAGACGAAGTGGAAACTGGAAACGGGAGGAAAAAAGGGACTGCCTCCAATTTCAATTTTACTCCATGCTGTCAATTATGATCCGGGTTTTCATTCTCTCCTCTGTCATTTTGATCGACGTTTTTTCTTTGTTTTCACTCTCCCGCTATTCGGTTCGCGTCGCTCACCGCTATTGTCGACCCTCGTGCGCCTCTACTCCGACACCATCGTGACCGGCCGGCTTCTTCACCGACCCAGTGGCATCGCGCCACAGGCGGCCCCTTACGGCCGTCGTGTGTGCGCTGTCCTACCCGTCGATCTACGTCGACCATCTCCGCCCTTTCCGACCCGGACACCTGCATCTCCTCCACCTGGCGGCCGCGCGCCATGCGGTAACCAATCATAGCCGGCGCTCGCGCTCCGGCCCGCCAATCGTTCCACGCCACCCGTCTCCGCCGCGTCTACACGGCGGCCGTGCGGGTTGCCTTGCCGGCCTCATCCCTGCTGCATTGGGCCGCCTGCGTCAGGCCCATTGGCTGCCTCAAGTTCTGGCGCCGCTGGTCCGTTGGTCGCTCGGGCCTCGCTGCTGACGCGCTCGCCCACATGTCGGTGCTGATGCGCTCGCCCACATGTCGTCCCACGCCGTCCATCGTCGCCGGCTTCATCTCGGACTCCGCCGCCTTCACCGAGCGGCGTCCCTGTCCTCGCGCGCGATTGCATTGATCACCCGCCCGCCGCCACGAATCGCATTGATGACCCACAAGTATAGGGGATCTATCGTAGTCCTTTCGATAAGTAAGAGTGTCAAACCCAACGAGGAGCAGAAGGAAATGACAAGCGGTTTCAGTAAGGTACTCTCTGCAAGCACTGAAATTATCGGTAACAGATAGTTTTGTGATAAGGTAATTCGTAACGGGTAACAAGTAACAAAAGTAAACAAGGTGTAATGATAACCCACAAGTATAGGGGATCAATTGTAGCCTCTTTCGATAAATAATAGTGTCGAACCCAACGAGGAGTTAAAGGTAGAACAAATATTCCCTCAGGTTTTATCGACCACTGATACAACTCTACGCACACTTGACGTTCGCTTTACCTAGAACAAGTATAAAACTAGAAATACTTTATAGGTGTAACAGGATAGGTTTGCAAGAATATAAAAGGCACATAAATAAAAACTAGGGGCTGTTTAGGTAAAGAAGCAATAAAGTTAGTATAGCGAGTGTGGAAAAGTGGTGGTAGGAGTTGCGAAATTGTCCCTAAGCAATTGACTACTTTACTAGACCGATAGCAAGTTTTATGTGAGAGAAGCCACTGCTAGCATGTCATCCCTGGCTTGGAATTCTATGCACTTATGATTGAAACTATTAGCAAGCATCCGCAACTACTAATGTTCATTAAGGTTAAAACCCAACCATACCATTAAGATATATTGGTCCCCCTTCAATCCCGTATGCATCAATTTCTATGCTAGGTTGAAGCTTCTGTCACTCTTGCCCTCGAATACATAGTTCTATCAACATACAACCAACCCTATGGACTGATCCACGCGCACGCTCATATGATGGAGACCAAATGACAACAATATAACCACAAGAAAATTAAACCAATCATAGCAATTCACCAATTACCGATAGGACAACGAAAATCTACTCCGACATCATAGGATGGCAACACATCATTGGATAATAATATGAAGCATAAAGCACCATGTTCAAGTAGAGGGTACAACGGGTTGCGGGAGAGTGGGCCGTTGTAATAGATGGGGGAAGGTGATGAAGATGTTGGTGAAGATGACGGAGGTGTTGGTGTAGATCGCCATCACACGATGATGGCCCCGATGATGTTCCGGCACCACCGGGAGAGAGGAGGAGAGGGCCCCCTTCTTATTCTTCTTCCTTGACCTTCTCCCTAGATGGGAGAAGGGTTTCCCCTCTGGTCCATGGACTCCATGGCGGCGGAGGGGCGAGAGCCCCTCCGAGATTGGATTCGTCTCTTTATCTCTCTCTGTTTCTGCATTCCAGATTCTGCCCTTTCACTGTTTCTTAAATTCCCGGAGATCCGTAACTCCGATTGGGCAGAATTTTGGACACGATTTTTATGCAGATGTTAGCTTTCTTGCGGCAAACTAAGGGCACCAACCGCCTTACGGGGTGGCCACGAGGGCCTAGGGCGCGCCTGACCCCCTGAGGCGCGCCCCCTACCTCGTGGCCCCCTCGGGTATCGTCTCGTGTTGATTCTTCTTCCCAAAAATCACATATATTCCAAAAAAAATCTCCGCCGGTTTTTATCCCTTTTGGACTCTGTTTGATATGGATTTTCTGCGAAACAAAAAACATACAACAAACAGGAACTGACATCGGGCACTGGATCAATATGTTAGTCCCAAAAATAGTATAAAAAGTTGCCAAAAGTATATGAAAGTTGTAGAATATTGGCATGGAACAATAAAAGATTATAGATACGACGGAGACGTATCAGCATCCCCAAACTTAATTCCTGCTCGTCCTCAAGTGGTAAATGATAAAAAAGATAATTTTTGATGTGGAATGCTACCTAGCATAATCTTGATCATGTAATCTAATCATGGCATGAATATTAAGACATGAATGATTCAAAGCAATAGTCTATCATTTGACATTAAGACAATAATACTTGAAGCATACTAATAAAGCAATCATGTATTTTCAAAATAACATGGCCAAAGAAAGTTATCCTTACCAAATCATATGGTCTGGCTATGCTCCATCTTCTCCACACAAAATATTCAAATCATACACAACCCCGATGACAAGCCAATCAATTGTTTCATACTTTTGACGTTCTCAAACCTTTTCAATTTTCACGCAATACATGAGCGTGAGCCATCGATATAGCACTATAGGTGGAATAGAATATGATGGTGGAGGTTGTGTGGAGAAGACAAAAAGGAGAAAGTCTCACATCAACGCGGCTAATCAATGGGCTATGGAGATGCCCATCAATTGATGTCAATGCGAGGAGTAGGGATTGCCATGCAACGGATGCACTAAGAGCTATAAGTGTATGAAAGCTCAAACTGGAAACTGATACGTGTTCGTCGTATCTATAATTTTTGATTGTTCCATGCCAATATTATACAACTTTCATATACTTTTAGCAACTTTTTATAATATTTTTGGGACTAACATATTGATCCAGTGGCAGTGCCAGTTCCTGTTTGTTGCATGTTTTTTGTTTCACAGTAAATCCATATCAAACGGACTCCAAAAGGGATAAAGACTGGCGGAGATTTTTTTGGAATATATGTGATTTTTGGGGAAAAAATCCACGCGAGACGATGCCCGAGGGGGCGACGAGGCAGGGGGGGCGCCCCTGACCCTCGTGGCCACCCCGTAAGGCGGTTGGTGCCCTACTTTCGTTGAAAGAAATCTAATATCCGGATAGAGATCGTGTTAAAATTTCAGCCCAATCGGGGTTATGGATCTCCGGGAATATAAGAAACGGTGAAAGGGTAGAATCTGGGAACGCAAAGACAGAGAGAGACAGAGAGACAGATCCAATCTCGGAGGGGCTCTCTCCCCTCCCACGCCATGGAGACCAAGGACCAGAGGGGAAACCCTTCTCCCATCTAGGGAGGAGGTCAAGGAAGAAGAAGAAGGAGGGGGGATCTCTCCCTCTTGCTTCCGGTGGCGCCGGAGTGCCACCGGGGGCCATCATCATCACCGCAATCTTCACCAACAACTTCACCGCCATCATCACCAACTCTTCCCCCCTCTATGCAGCGGTGTAACCCCTATTTTACCCGCTGTAATCTCTACTTAAACATGGTGCTCAACACTTTATATTATTTCCCAATGATTTATGGCTATCCTATGATGTTTGAGTAGATCTATTTTGTCCTATGGGTTATTTGATGATCATGATTTGTTTGAGTTGCATGTTTTATATTTGGTGTTGTCCTATGGCACTCTCCGTGTCGCGCAAGCATGAGGGATTCCCGCTGTAGGGTTTGCAATATGTTCATGATTTGCTTATGGTGGGTGGTGTGAGTGACAGAAGCACAGACCCGAGTAAGTAGGTTGTTTGCGTATGGGATAAAGAGGACTTGATACTTTAATGCTATGGTTGAGTTTTACCTTAATGATCTTTAGTAGTTGCGGAAGCTTGCTAGAGTTCCAATCATAAGTGCATATGATCCAAGTAGAGAAAGTATGTTAGCTTATGCCTCTCCCTCAAATAAAATTGCAATGATGATTACGGTCTAGTTATCGATTGCCTAGGGACAAATAACTTTCTCATAACAAAAAGCTCTTTACTAAAACTAACTTAGTTGTGTATTTATCTAAACATCCCCTACTTTTTATTTAAGCGCTCTTTATTATCTTGTAAACCTATCCAAAAACACCTACAAAGTACTTCTAGTTTCATACTTGTTCTAGGTAAAGCGAAGGTTAAGCGTGCGTAGAGTTGTATCGGTGGTCGATAGAACTTGAGGGAATATTTGTTCTACCTTTAGTTCCTCATTGGGTTTGACACTCTTACTTATCGAAAGAGGCTACAATTGATCCCCTATACTTGTGGGTTATCAAGACCTTTTTCTGGCATTATTGCCGGGGAGCCATAGCGTGGGGTGAATATTCTCGTGTGTGCTTGTTTGCTTTATCACTAAGTAATTTTTATTTGTTGTTCTTAGTTGTTTTCTATCTTTAGTTATGGGTAGGAAACACAAAATACCAAAAAAATAGTTGTACATACTGAACCAATGGTTGAAGAACCACTCAAAATCTATCACACTCCTGAAGCTTATTACTTGGATCATCTTCGATCCCTATGTGCTCGTGCTGAAACCCAACTAGCTTAGTTGAGGGAAAATCTTTAGATGAGCATGCTTGTTATGTGCGACACTTTATATCTGAAAAGGGGATACGTTTACTGGATCAAATTCATCGGTTGCAATGCTATGCTTGGAATATATGTGAAATATATGATTATACCTGTTGTTCTTAAGACCCTAAGAAACACCTTCCCTACCAATGTTTGTTTAGTGATAATGGAATAATATCTTCTTATGCTAAGAGTGTTTATAACTACTATGATGTTCAACAAATTGAAGAATTTGTTGCTTTTAAGGGTGCTTATGAAATTGCTTCTTTGATTGAAAAGTATGATGCTACTCTTTACAAATCTGAAATTTTTTCCATACTTGAATATTGTTATGATAATTATGCTTCTAATGCCTATGTTAAACCATATATTGAGGACTCCTCCGCTGTCCAAGACGAGACTAATATCTTGCAGGAGTCTATGGAAGAAGAAATTGATGAAACTGTGAGCTCATTGGATGAAAAAGATGATGAGGAGAGCGAAGAACAAAAGGAGGAAGAGCGGATTAGCTACCCGTGCCCACCTTCTAATGAGAGTAACTCTTAAACTCATATATTGTTTAATTTCCCTTCGTGCTTACTGAAGGATGAATGCTCTGATGATTGTTATGATCCCGTTGATTCTCTTGAAATATCCCTTTTTGATGATGCTTGTGGCCAAGAGCCAATATGAATTATGCTTATGGAGATGAACTTGCTATAGTTCCTTATGTTAAACATGAAATTGTTGCTATTGCACCCACGCATGATAGTCCTATTATCTTTTTGAATTCTCCCAACTACACTATATCGAGTAGTTTACCCTTATTAAGGATTATATTGATGGGTTGCATTTTACTATTACACATGATGATTTTGATGAATATAATATGCATGTGCTTGCTGCTTCTACTTGCAATTATTATGAGAGAGGAACTATATCTCCACCTCTCTATGTTTCCAATACGATAAAATTGTAAGAACCTGTTTATACTATGAATTGACCTTTACTATATGTGCATGAATTGTTCTTTTATGACATGCCGATGCATAGGAAGAGAGTTAGACTTTGTTATTGCATGATATATGTTACCTTGTACTTAGTACTAAATCACAAATCATTGTTAATTAAAATTGGCTTTGATATACCTTGAGATCCGAGTGGATCCATGACTTGAGCACTATATGCCTAGCTTAATGGCTTTAAAAAAAGCGCTGCCAGGGAGACAACCCAGAAGTTTTGGAGAGTCATTTATTTATGTTGTGTGCTTTTATAAGGTTTAAAAATAAAAATAATGTGCCAAGATTTGCCTTTAGGATGTTTACTTTGCTTGTTGGTTTGTACGGTGTCGGACAGAAACTTTGGCTATAGTGCATGATTTTACATTTTTTACTGGAACGTCAAATGGTTCTGATTCTTTTTGCACTGCCTTTATATACAAATTTTTTAGTTTTCCTCATCTCGGTAGAAGTTTTGGAGTACCAGAGGTATGGGGAATGTTCAGATTATTACAGACTGTTCTGTTTTAGACAGATTCTGTTTTTGATGCACAGTTTGCTTGTTTTGATGAAACTATCGAATTATATCAGTGGATTAAGCCATGGGAAAGTTATACTAAAGTAGCTACAATGCAAAAACAAAATATAAATTGGTTTGCAATAGTACTTAGAGTAGTGATTTGCTTTATTATACTAACGGATCTTACCAAGCTTTCTGTTGAGTTTTGTGTGGATGAAGTGTTCGAAGATCGAGGAGGTCTCGATGTGAGAAGAAGGAAGAGAGGCAAGCGATCAAGCTTGGGTATGCCCGAGGCACCCCCAGTAAATATTCAAGGATACTCAAGCATCTAATCTTGGGGATGCCCCGGAAGGCATCCCCTCTTTCTTCAACAAGTATCGGTATGTTTTCGGATTCGTTTCGTTCATGCGATATGTGCAATCTTGAAGCGTCTTTTGTATTTATTTTTCACTTTTCTTTTATACACCATGCTGGTATGAGATAGTCCTTGGTTGATTTATAGAATGCTCTATGCACTTCACTTATATCTTTTGAGTATGGCTTTATAGAATGCTTCATGTGCTTCACTTATATCATTTGAAGTTTAGATTGCCTGTTTCTCTTTACATAGAAAACCACCATTTGTACAATGCTCTTTTGCTCCACTTATATTTGTTAGAGCGTTGGCATATCTTTTGTAGAAAGAATTAAACTCTCTTGCTTCACTTATATCTATTTAGAGAGATGACAGAAATTGGTCATTCACATGGTTAGTCATAAAATCCTACATAAAACTTGCATATCACTGAATATGATATGTTTGATTCCTTGCAATAGTTTTGCGATATAAAGATGGTGATTCCCAAATTTTCAATTTGGAATGTTATACATTAGATCATCATTGCATATCATATTTTTTTTGCTTTTGGTTTGATCCTAGAAATTTCTACGCAACTCAAGGACCCACAGAGAGAGTTGGGGAATTCATTATTTTCATATTTGAGTTTTCTCAAATTTTGAGAATAGGATCATTTGATTTTAATTATTTTATCATCAATTATTTCTATTACAAAAATATGAGAGAGGGATTAAAATGACTTTCCAAAAATAAAGAAATACTAAGGATTTAATAATAAAATCAAATAAGATTTTATTTCGGAGTTTTTCGTTATTTTATTTGAATTTAGGAAAAATGTGCGTTTTTAAAAATTGCATTTAGGCCCCAAATAAATGTTCACCTTGTGCGGCTTGATTTTAGAAGCTTGGGAAAATTTATTTCCGGATTTTTTTAGTCCGTTTAGTATTTCTTTTTATTTTTCTTCTGCGTGTAATTTTTATTAAAAAGAAGGCAACCGACCTAACCGGGCCGTGTCCGCCTGGGACTCTGGCCCGGCAGGCTTTATAAGCCGGGGCGCCCGAGGACGAAGCCAGCCCAGCCGCCGCCGCCCTAAACCCTAGCGCTGCTCGCGCCGCCGCCGCACGCCGCCACCACCGCCCGCCGCGCCGTCGCCGGAGCCGCCGTCCGCCGCCTCGCCGACCCGCCGCCCGAGGTCGCCTCGAAATCCGTGCCGCCGTTTTTTTTCGAAAAACCGTTCGGTTTTTCCGTCGGTTTTTCGTCGGGTTTTTTAGTTTCAGTTTTTTTAAATAGATCGGTTTTCCGATTTATTTAATTAGCGAGCGTTCGTTCGTTCTAGCGAACGTTGGTCGTTTTTCTTTTTCTCAGATTAAATCCGCGATTTTTCTAATCGCGATTTCTGATCCGATTTTCGTTTTAGTATAACTTTCCGCTCGTTTATCGGAATCAGGCGATTCAAGCGCCTGGAGTTTCATCTCGAAACCCTCTATCCGTTTAACCAACTTAAACAAGTTTTTGCTACTGTAAAATTTGACTTAGATCCAGATTAGTAGAACAAAGTTGTTTTCTTTCGCCGTTTGATTTTCGTTGCTTCGTTCGATTTGATTCTTTCTGCAAACCGGAGTTCTTAAGTTGAACTTTCTGCTTAGTTCTCTTATTTGACTTTTACCTATGCATTAGATGAGTGCTTATTGCATGCTTGTTTGTTTGTCTGCGATAGAATACCCGGAGTGCGCCGCCTGTTACTTCGAATCTCTAGGTTTCGCGGATCATCAGCAAGGCAAGTAAAACTTTGATCATACCTTTTCTACTACCCATTTTTATTGCATTAGATCAATCCTCACACATTGCATGATTAGGATCTAACTAAATTGTGGGATGGGAAGTAGTTGAGGTAGTACCTATCACCTGTTATATTATCAAACCCTTGGGAGTTACTTCTACGTTTGCCTATTATGCCATGCTATGCTAGTAGACGTGGATTGGGTGAGTGATATCCATGACAGATGTGAGTTTGTTAATTAATGGTTTAACCAAGGTGGCAACTTAAACACACATCTGGGTGGATTGAGGTACCTGGGTATTCCAGGATTGCCTATTTTTCTTTATGGACCGCCACCCAGGCTCAAAGGGATCATGAGATTATTCATACTAGAAACTTCCGTGTGTAGCCAAAACCCATTATGGGCTCTGGCATAGTTGATTATGTCGTGCGAACCCTTACAGGGTAGACTAGCAGATGTAGGGGAAAGTAGGTGTAACGGTCTATCCATCGTAAGGTGCTAGCGCTTCTGAAAGACTATGTCTCGGTCATCCGTCTTCTCAAACACCATGTAGTGCGAGAAACCAAATGGAGGCGATCGAGTCTTGTGGGGAAAAGTGCGCAAACCTCTGCAGAGTGTATTAAACTAATCATGGTTAGCCGTGTCCCCGGTTATGGACATCTTGAGTATCTAGTACTTGGATTATCATGTGAATCTCAACATGTTACTCTAAATTAATTTTGTTGGGTTTTGTTAATGATGATGTTTAATTGGGATTGAGGATGCTGTCAACCATTCTCAATGTTTAACAACTACCATGATAGTTAAATAAATTTTATTCCTTTGTAGTAGGGAAAAATTGGCTTTACGCAAAACTGTAACCATAGAGCTTTCCACCAGCCAAATATGCATATAGTATAGTTGTTTCATTCCATTACTCTCTATGTGTTACCTTGCCAGCATATTCCATGTGCTGACCCGTTTTGGGCTGCAACGTTAATGTTGCAGACTTTTCAGACGACGATTTATGAGTTTTTAGGTCGTGGTTCTATACCCAGTGATGCCGTTGGAGTTAATGGACTCACTTATCTTCCAAGCCTTCCGCTGTTATCATTATTAGATGGCCTTAAGCCATATTTATTGTAATAAGTTCTCTATTGAGACACTCGATGTAATAAGTGTGTGATTGCTACTCTGTTATAAATCCTCCGAGTACTGTGTGGTGTCAGCATTACTGATCCAGGGATGACACCGGAGCACAGAGATTGGACCGTTTAAGGTCTGGTCGCTACAAAGATGGTATCAGAGCACACGCTGACTGTAGGACACAACCACTAAGCTAAAGACCTAGATTACTATTCACTCTCTTCTCTTCTGACCTCTCATCTTTTCTACTCTTTAGGATGGCAGATGCAAGGAACAAGTTCACGCAACCGGATGACGATACACCTTTTGGACGTCACTTGAAGGAAGTCACTAGATACCTGAACATAGGATTACCAAGCTTCACCGGAACCTACAACGTCACTTTACCTAAAGAAGAGCACTGGATGATGCAAGTTCAAGTTCCAGGAAGGACATTCATGCCAGTCACTGAGCCCATAGAGTTTTCTTTTGATGCACCAACTTGGAGTCTAGGAAAGAGCATGGCAGCTCACAACGCCATGGGACGCATTGGAGAAGTCTACCGCAATGATCTCAAGGATACTATCTACCAGATTTGTGGGCGCCGAGATGAGCACTGGGAGATGATCAGCACCAGAAAGGATAGATCCATTGCAGCTTTTATCCAGGAATTAAACCAGCACATTCGACGATAGGAGAACCAGATCTACGCCGACATGATAGATCTGAAGAAGGCTAAGACAAGAATTAAGGAACTGGAGGAAGAACTCAAGGCTACATGTGAAGATTATGAAGAAGAAATTGAAGTATTGGTGGAGAAGAATGACGATCTGATCAAGAAGATCGAGATATTTATGGGAGGCCCTACACCAGTAGATGAAGACGAAGAACCCAAGGAGATTCGCCCGGAAGACTACATCATCATCAACGACACCGACTCGGATCCAGATGATAGCGATGATGACTATGTTGATGAAGCCGGAGCAGATATCATGGAGTCTGTAACCGAAGAATATTTCTAGTAGACCACCTCATCAGTAGTAGTAGTCCACCATGTAAATATAGTAGTCCGAGCACTTTTGCGATAGTTAGATCGATTGTATGCCCTTGTTTGATTGAATGAAGTGAATTGTTTGCTTTTGCCTCATGTGCATATGGGTAGTGTTTTCTCTTTAGACCCCCTCTATTCTTACATCTCATCTTTTCTAAACCCTCAGATGCCTCTGAGACATGACCCCGGATTTACCTTTCCACCGGAGCTCACCCAGTTGATCCAGCAGCAGAACACATTGATGCAGTTGCTAGTCCAGAATCAGAATCAGGGGAACAACAACAACAACCCACCACCACCACCACCTATTGATCACTTAGCCCATTTTCTTAGGCTGAATCTGCCGGTGTTTTCTAGTAGCACTGAGCCGATAGTAGCAGATGATTGGCTCCGCAAGACAGCTAGAGAGTTGACCACAGCAGGATGCACAGATGCGGAGAAGGTGAGGATTGCCGCACATCAGTTTGAAGGACCCGCAGCATCATGGTGGGAGAATTTCACAGCCACTTTCCCTGTCGACACTGTCACATGGGACCAGTTTCAGCAGGCCTTTCGTACTGCCCATGTTTCAGCAGGAGCTATGGCCATGAAGAAGCGTGAGTTTCGCAACTTGCGCCAAGGAGGACGGACATTTGGCCAGTATGTGGAGGACTTTAGTAAATTAGCACGTTATACCCCAGATGACGTTGCTACGGATGCAGCTAAGCAGGAGAAGTTTCTGGAAGGAATGAATGATGAGTTGAGCATGCAGTTGATGGTAGCAACCTTCAACAACTACCAGGAGTTGGTAGACTGTGCTCTTATGATTGAAGGCAAGCAACAGCAAATTGAGAACCGCAAGAGGAAGTATGGACAAGGAAAGTACAATTCAGGAGCTCAGCAGAAGCCACATTTTACCCCTAGATCGGGAGGACATTTTCAGCATACCCATGGAGGAGGTAGCTCGCACAATCACAATGGCACCAAGAATGGTAATGGGAATGGAGGAAGCAACGGCCAGAATCGCACCAACACATCAACCCCATCCAAGAAGGACCTGAGCCAAGTCACTTGCTTTAAGTGCCAGAAGACCGGACATTATGCCAATGAATGTCCTAAAGGCCAGAATGGCAATGGAAGTTCTGGGAAGAAATTGAACCCTTTCAACAGGGGACAGGTGAACCACGTTAACGTGGAGGAGGTTGAAGAGCAGCCGGATGCCGTAATCGGTAAGTTTTTGGTTAAGTCATTTACTGCACTCGTTCTTTTTGATACTGGTGCATCGCATTCATACATATCAAGGGGATTTGTGAATAAGTATAACCTACCCACTAAGGTTCTTAGAACACCTATGCTAGTAAGCTCACCAGGAGCGGAGTATATGGCTAGTCAAGGATGTTTTCAATTGCCATTGAGTATAGGTAGGCATGTGTTTCCCTCGGATTTAATCATTTTGGAATCACAATGATTGGATGTAATTCTGGGTATGGATTGGTTGTCGATGTATGGAGGAAACATCGATTGCGCCAGTAAGACAATTTTGCTTACTACCCCAGAAGGGAGAAGGATCAAGTATGTATCCCGACATGTGCCAAAAGGGACTCAAGTAAATTGTCTAACAGGAGTTGTGCAGGAGGAAGTACCAGTGGTAAGGGATTTCCCTGAAGTATTTCCAGACGAGTTACCAGGCATGCCACCGGATAGAGATATTGAGTTTTTGATTGAGCTATTACCAGGCACAGGGCCAATATCAAAGAGACCATACAGGATGCCTGCAAAGGATTTGGTGGAAATTAAGAAGCAGATTAAAGAGTTACTGGATAAGGGATATATTCGCCCAAGTTCTTCGCCTTGGGGATTGCCAGTACTTCTAGTGGAGAAGAAGGATGGATCATTAAGGATGGTTGTTGATTATCGAGGATTGAATGAAGTAACGATCAATAACAAGTACCCACTACCAATGATCAATGATCTGTTTGATCGATTGCAAGGAGCTAAGGTATTTTCCAAGATCGCTCTGCGATCAGGATACCACCAGTTGAAGATTCGAGAACAGGATATTCCTAAGACAGCTTTTAACACCAGGTATGGGCTGTACGAGTATATCGTTATGTCATTTGGTCTGACTAACGCACCTGCATATTTTATGAACATGATGAACAAAGTGTTTATGGAGTTCTTGGATAAGTTCATCGTGGTGTTCATTGATGATATCCTGGTTTACTCGAAGAATGAGGAGGAGCATAAGGAACATTTGCGATTGGTACTTGAGAAGCTCAGAGAACATCAGTTGTATGCCAAGTTCAGCAAATGTGAGTTTTGGTTGAAGGAAGTAGGATTCCTCGGACACGTTATATCCGGAGAACGAATAGCAGTTGATCCCACTAAAGTTGATACCGTGACCAAGTGGGAAGCACCAACCATGGTTGGAGAGATACGGAGTTTTCTTTGACTCGCAGGATACTAGCGAAGATTCATTAAGAATTTCTCCAAGATTGCAAAGCCTATGGCGGAGTTATTAAAGAAGGATACCAAGTTCAAATGGACTGAGGAATATCAAACTAGTTTCCAGGAGTTGAAGAAACGCTTGGTTACTTCACCAGTGTTGATTTTGCCAGATCAGACCAAGGACTATGAGGTGTATTGCGACGCTTCACGTCGAGGACTTGGAGCAGTGCTTATGCAGGAAGGGAGAGTTGTTTCATATGCCTCAAGACAACTAAAACCTCATGAATTGAATTATGCTACGCATGATTTGGAATTAGCAGCCGTAGTGCATGCATTGAAAACATGGAGACATTTCCTCATTGGAAACCATTGTGAGGTGTACACGGATCATAAGAGTTTGAAATACATTTTCACACAGAAGGAGTTAAACCTCAGACAAAGGAGATGGTTGGAGCTCATCAAGGATTATGATATGAGATTGCATTACCATCCAGGAAAGGCTAATGTAGTAGCTGACGCATTAAGTCGTAAGAGCCATGTCAATACATTAATGACGGGAGAAATACCAAAGGAGTTAGCCAAAAATCTTCGAGAGTTATGTTTGGAAATAGTTCCAAGAGGTTATGTAGCGGCATTGGAGATTCAGTCAACTTTGATGGATAGAATCAGAGAAGCTCAGAAGACTGACAAGGAGATTGCCTCTATAAAGGAGAAAATAAGTGAAGGAAAGGCTAAAGGATTTCGTGAGGATGAGCACGACACCCTATGGTTTGAAGACCGTGTTTATGTGCCCAATGACCCAGAGATTAGGAAACTAATTTTGCAAGAGGCACACGATTCACCATATTCGATTCACCCAGGAAATACCAAGATGTATTTGTATTTGAAAGATATTTTCTGGTGGACCAGAATGAAGAAGGATATCGCGGAGTATGTAGCAGTTTGTGATGTGTGTCAGAGAGTAAAGGTAGAGCATCAGAAGCCAGCAGGATTGTTACAACCATTGCCGATACCCGAATGGAAGTGGGATAAGTTAGGCATGGATTTTATCACGGATTACCCAGGACTCGTTCAGGCTATGACCCAATTTGGGTTGTAGTCGATCAGTTGACGAAGGTTGCTCATTTCGTCCCGGTAAAGACCACGTACACCAGCGCTAAGTTGGCAAAGATATACATGACCAGGATCGTATGTTTGCATGGAGTTCCGAGGAGTATCGTATTAGATAGAGGAACCCAGTTTACCTCAAAATTCTGGAAGCAGTTGCAAGAAACTTTGGGTACTAGGCTAGAATTCAGTACAGCTTTTCATCCACAGACAGATGGACAGACCGAGAGAGTCAATCAGATTTTGGAGGATATGCCAAGAGCTTGTGCGCTAGATTACGGATCTAGTTGGGACGACAATTTGCCAGATGCAGAGTTCTCTTACAACAACAGCTACCAAACCAGCTTAAAGATGGCCCCTTTCGAATCTTTGTACGGAAGGAGGTGCAGGACACCGTTGTCATGGGACGAAGTTGGAGACCGCCAGTTGTTTGGGCCTGATTTGATTAAAGAGTCTGAACAGAAGGTGAAATTGATTCGTGATAGGCTCAAGGTAGCTCAGTCCAGACAAAAGAGTTATGCAGATTCTAAACGCAAGGAGATTGTTTACGAAGTTGGAGATAGAGCTTATCTTCGGGTATCCCCACTTTGGCGAACAAAGCGTTTTGGTGTTAAAGGAAAGTTAGTGCCACGATTTGTAGGACCATATCGAGTTTTGGAGCGTATGGGAGAAGTGGCCTACAAGTTGGAATTGCCCGAAGGATTGTTAGGAGTTCATGATGTGTTCCACGTTTCTCTGTTGAAGAAGTGCCACGCGGAGATGGCTGACATACCCTTGAGAGACACAGTGCCATTGGAAACAATTCAGTTGGATAACAATTTGACCTATGAGGAGAAACCAGTTAAGATTCTCGAGTTTGCCAGCCGAGTCACCCGCAGTAAGGTCATCAAGTTTTGCAAAGTTCAGTGGAGCCACCACACGGAGGATGAAGCCACCTGGGAACGAGAGGAAGATTTGCTCAATGACCACCCTCACCTATTTTCTAGCCAACCCGAATCTCGAGGGCGAGATTCATCTTAAGGGGGGTAGGTTTGTAACATCCCAAATTTTCAATTTGGAATGTTATACATTAGATCATCATTGCATATCATATTTTATTTTGCTTTTGGTTTGATCCTAGAAATTTCTACACAACTCAAGGACCCACGGAGAGAGTTGGGGAATTCATTATTTTCATATTTGAGTTTTCTCAAATTTTGAGAATATGATCATTTGATTTTAATTATTTTATCATCAATTATTTCTATTACAAAAATATGACAGAGGGAATAAAATGACTTTCCCAAAATAAAGAAATATTGAGGATTTAATAATAAAATCAAATAAGATTTTATTTCAGAGTTTTTCGTTATTTTATTTGAATTTAAGAAAAATGTGCGTTTTTCAAAAATGCATTTAGTCCCCAAATAAATGTTCACCTTGTGCGGCTTGATTTTAGAAGTCCGGGAAAATTTATTTCGGGGTTTCTGGAGTCCATTTAGTATTTCTTTTTATTTTTCTTCTGCGCGTAATTTTTATTAAAAAAGAAGGCAACCGACCTAATCGGGCCGTGTGCGCCTGGGACTCTGGCCCTGCAGGCTTTATAAGCCGGGGCGCCCGAGGCCGAAGCCAGCCCAGCCGCCGCCGCCCCAAACCCTAGCGCCGCTCGCGCCACCGCCGCATGCCGCCGCCGCTGCCACCGCCCGCCGCACCGTCGCCGGAGCCGCCGCCCGCCGCCTCGCCGACCCGCCGCCCAAGGTCGCCTTGAAATCCGTGCTGCCGTTTTTTTTTCAAAAAACCGTTCGGTTTTTTCCATCGCTTTTTCGTCGGTTTTTTTAGTTTCGGTTTTTTTAAATAGATCGGTTTTCCGATTTATTTAATTAGCAAGCGTTCGTCTGTTCGTTCGTTCTAGCGAACGTTCTTCGTTTTTCTTTTTCTCGGATTAAATCCATGATTTTTCTGATCGCGATTTCTGATCCGATTTTTGTTTTAGTATAACTTTTCGCTCGTTTATCGGAATCAGGCGATTCAAGTGCCTGGAGTTTCATCTCGAAACCCTCTATCCGTTTAACCAACTTAGACAAGTTTTTGCTACTGTATAATTTTACTTAGATCCATATTAGTAGAACGAAGTTGTTTTCTTTCGCCGTTTGACTTTCGTTGCTTCGTTCGATTTGATTCTTTCTGCAAACCGGAGTTCTTCAGTTGAACTTTCTGGTTAGTTCTCTTATTTGACTTTTACCTATGCATTAGATGAGTGCTTATTGTATGCTTGTTTGTTTGTCTGCGATAGAATACCCGGAGTGCGCCGCCTGTTACTTCGAATCTCTAAGTTTCGCGGATCATCAGCAAGGCAAGTAACACTTTGTTCATACCTTTTCTACTACCCAGTTTTATTGCATTAGATCAATCCTCAAACATTGCATGATTAGGATCTAACTAAATCGTGGGATGGGAAGTAGTTGAGGTAGTACCTATCACCTGTTTTATTATCAAACCCTTGGGAGTTACTTCTATGTTTGCCTATTATGCCATGCTATGCTAGTAGACGTGGATTGGGTGAGTGATATCCATGACAGATGTGAGTTTGTTAATTAATGGTTTAACTAAGGTGGCAACTTAAACACACATCTGGGTGGATTGAGGTACCTGGGTATTCCAGGATTGCCTACTTTTCTTTATGGACCGCCACCCAGGCTCAAAGGGATCATGAGATTATTCATACTAGAAACTTCCGTGTGCAGCCAAAAGCCATTATGGGCTCTGGCATAGTTGATTATGTCGTGCGAACTCTTACAGGGTAGACTAGCAGATGTAGGGGAAAGTAGGTGTAACGGTCTATCCATCATAAGGTGCTAGCGCTTCTGAAAGACTATGTCTCGGTCATCCGTCTTCTCAAACACCATGTAGTGCGAGAAACCAAACGGAGGCGATCGAGTCTTGTGGGGAAAAGTGCGCAAACCTCTGCAGAGTGTATTAAACTAATCATGGTTAGCCGTGTCCCCGGTTATGGACATCTTGAGTATCTAGTACATGGATTATCATGTGAATCTCAACATGTTACTCTAAATTAATTTTGTTGGGTTTTTTTAATGATGATGTTTAATTGGGATTGAGGATGCTGTCAACCATTCTCAATGTTTAACAACTACCATGATAGTTAAATAAATTTTATTCCTTTGTAGTAGGGAAAAATTGGCTTTACGCAAAACTGTAACCATAGAGCTTTCCACCAGCCAAATATGCATATAGTATAGCTGTTTCATTCCATTACTCTCTATGTGTTACCTTGCCAGCATATTCCATGTGCTGACCCGTTTCGGGCTGCAACGTTAATGTTGCAGACTTTTCAGACGATGATTAAGGAGTTTTTAGGTCGTGGTTCTATACTCAGTGATGCCGTTGGAGTTGATGGACTCACTTATCTTCCAAGCCTTCCGCTGTTATCGTTATTAGATGGCCTTAAGCCATATTTATTGTAATAAGTTCTCTATTGAGACACTCGATGTAATAAGTGTGTGATTGCTACTCTGTTATAAATCCTCCGAGTACTGTGTGGTGTCAGCATTACTGATCTAGGGATGACACCGAAGCACAGAGATTGGACCGTTTGAGGTCTGGTCGCTACATATTAGAGTCATGCTAGTGAGTAGTTGTGGATTGTAGAAATACTTGTGTTGGAGTTTGTGATCCCGTAGCATGCACGTATGGTGAACCATTATGTGATGATATCAGAGCATGATTTATTTATTGATTGTCTTCCTTATGAGTGGCAGTTGGGGACGAGCGATGGTATTTTCCTACCAATCTATCCCCCTAGGAGCTTGCGCGTAGTACTTTGTTTTGAGGACTAATAGATTTTTGCAATAAGTATGCGAGTTCTTTATGACTAATGTTGAGTCCATGGATTATACGCACTCTCACCCTTCCACCATTGCTAGCCTCTCGTCCCCAACCGCCACTCATAAGGAAGACAATCAATAAATACCTCATGCTCCAACTTCGTTACATAACGGTTCACCATACGTGCATGCTACGGGAATCACAAACTTCAACACAAGTATTTCTACAATCCACAACTACCCACTAGCATGACTCTAATATCACCATCTTTATATCGCAAAAATATTGCAAGGAATCAAACATATCATATTCAGTGATTTATGTGTTTTATGTAGGATTTTATGACTAACCATGTGAATGACCAATTCTTGTCATCTCTAAATAGATATAAGTGAAGCAAGAGAGTTTAATTCTTTCTACAAAAGATATGCACATGCTCTAACAAATATAAATGAAGCAAAAGATCATTCTACAAATGGCGGTTTTCTAAGTGAAAAGAAACAGGCAATCCAAACTTCAAATGATATAAGTGAAGCACATGAAGCATTCTATAAAGCCATACTCAAAAGATATAAGTGAAGTGCAATGAGCATTCTATAAATCTACCATGGACTATCTCATACCAACATGGTGCATAAAATAAAAGTGAAAACTAAATGCAAAAGACGCTCCAAGATTTGCACATATCATGTGACGAATAAAAATATAGCTCCATGTAAAATTACCGATGATTGTTAGAAGAAAGAGGGGATGCCTTCCGAGGCATCCCCAAGCTTGGTTGCTTGGGAGTTCTTGAATATTTCCTTGGGGTGCCTCAGGCATCCCCAATCTTAGGCTCTTGCCACTCCTTATTCCTTCATCCATTGTGATCTCTCCCAAAACTTGAAAAATTCAATCACACAAAACTTAACAGAAAGTTCGGTAAGATCCGTTAGTATAATAAAGCAAATCACTACTCTAAGTGCTGTTGCAAACCAATTCGTATTTTGTTTTTGCATTTTAGCTACTGTAGTATAACTTTTCCATGGCTTAATTCACTGATAGAAATCGATAGTTTCATCAAAACAAGCAAACTATGCATCAAAAACAGAATCTGTCTTAAACAGGACAGTCTGAAATAATCTGAACATTCACCATACCTCTGTACTCCAAACATTCTACCAAAATTAGGAAAAATAAACAATTTGTATAGAAAGACAGTGCAAAAAGTTTCTGAACCATTTGACGTCCTAGTAAAAAAGTGTAAAATGACGCACTACAGCCAAAGTTTTTGTCCTGCACCGCACAAACCAACAAGCAATGTAAACATCCTAAAGGCAAATCTAGGCACCTTATTTTTATAATACAATGGAATTGTACAAGGGGATAATTATTTTTGTTGAAAAGTTTCTGTAATCAAGATTCACAAAGTTTCCATGAGCATGAACAAAGTTCAAGGAGCTCCCCCACTTCAACAATGCTTGTCTCTCTCACTTTCACTTTCCTTTTCGAAAAGTTTTGGGTTCCCCTTTTTATTTTTATTTTTGTTTTTAAACTATATAAAAGCACTCTACAGAAATAAATGACTCTCTAAAACTTCCGGGTTGTCTCCCTGGCAGCGCTTTCTTTAAAGCCATTAAGCTAGGCATATAGTGCTCAAGTAATGGATCCACCCGGATCCCAAGGTATATCCAAGCCAATTTTAATTAACAATGATTTATGATTTAGTAGTGAGCACAAAGTAACATATATCATGCATCAACGAAGTCTAACTCTATTCCTATGCATCGGCATGTCATAAAAGAACAATTCATGCACACATAGTAAAGTCCAATGCATAGTATAAACAATTTCTTGCAATTTTATCATATTGGAAACATGGAGAGGTGGAGATGTAGTTCCTCTCTCATAATAATTGCAAGTAGGAGCAGCAAGCACATGCATATTATATCTATCAAAATTATCATGTGCAACGGTAAAAGGCCATCCATCAATATAATCCTTAATAAGTGCAAACTTCTCCGATATAGTGTAGTCGGGAGAATTCAAAAAGATAATAGGACTATCATGCGTGGGTGCAATAGCAACAATTTCATGTTTAACATAAGGAACTATAGCAAGTTCATCTCCATAAGCATAATTCATATTGGCATCTCGGCCACAAGCATAGCAAGCATCAAGTTCATCAAAAAGGGATATTTCAAACGAATCAGCGGGATCATAGCAATTATCATGGCATTCATCCTTCGGTAAGAACGAAGGGAATTAAACAATGTATGAGTTGAAGAGTTACTCTCATTAGAAGGTGGGCACGGGTAGCTAATCCGCTCTTCCTCTTTTTGTTCTTCGCTCTCATCATCATCTTTTTCATCCAATGAGCTCACAGTTTCATCAATTTCTTCTTCCATAGACTCCTGCAAAATATTAGTCTCTTCTTGGACAGCGGAGGAGTCCTCAATATATGGTTTAACATAGGCATTAGAAGCATAATTATCATAACAATATTTAAGTATGGCAAAATTCTCAGATTTGTAAAGAGTAGCATCATATTTTCCAATCAAAGAAGCAATTTCATAAGCACCCTTAAAAGCAATAAATTCTTCAATTTGTTGAACATCATAGTAATTATAAACACCCTTAGCATACAAGGATACAATTCCATTATCACTAAACTCACATTGGTAGGGAAGGTGTTTCTTAGGGTCTTTAGAACAACAAGTAAAATCATATATTTAACATAAATTCCAAGCATAGCATTGCAAACAATGAATTTGATCCAGTAAAAGTTTCCCTTTTTGAGATAAGCGGTGTCGCACATAACAAGCATGCTCATCTAAAGATTTACCCTCAACTAAGCTAGTTGGGGTTTCAGCACGAGCACATAGGGATCGAAGATGATCCAAGTAAACAACTTGAGGAGTGTGATAGATTTTGAGTGGTTCTTCAAACATTGGTGTACTAGGTACAACTATTTTTTGGTATTTTGCGTTTCCTGCCCATAACTAAAGATAGAAAACAAGAGCACAAAATAAAAACTACTTAGTGATAAAGAAAACAAGCACACACGAGAATATTCACCCCACACTATAACTCCCCGGCAACGGCGCCAGAAAAAGGTCTTGATAACCCACAAGTATAACCTCTTTCGATAAGTAAGAGTGTCGAACCCAACAAGGAGCTAAAGGTAGAACAAATATTCCCTCAAGTTTTATCGACCACCGATACAACTCTACGCACGCTTGACGTTCGCTTTACCTAGATCAAGTATAAAAGTAGAAATACTTTGTAGGTGTAATGGGATAGGTTTGCAAGAATATAAAGAGCACGTAAATAAAAACTAGGGGCTGTTTAGATAAATAAGCAATAAAGTTAGTATAGCGAGTGTGGAAAAGTGGTGGTAGGAGTTGCTAAATTGTCCCTAAGCAATTGACTACTTTACTAGACCGATAGCAAGTTTTATGTGAGAGAGGCCGCTGCTAGCATGTCATCCTTGACTTGGAATTCTATGCACTTACGATTGGAACAATTAGCAAGCATCCGGAACTACTAACGTTCATTAAGGTAAAACCAAACCATAGCATTAAGATATATTGGCCCCCCTTCAATACCATATGCATCAATTTCTATGCTAGGTTGAAGCTTCTGTCACTCTTGCCCTCCAATACATAGTCCTATCAACATACAACCAACGCCATGGTGTGGTCCACGCGCGCGCTCATATGATGGGCACCAAAGGCCAACAACATAACCACAAGCAAATTAAACCAATCATAGCAATTCACCAATTACCTATTAGACAATGAAAATCTACTCAGACATCATAGGATGGTAACACATCATTGGATAATAATATGAAGCACAAAGCACCATGTTCAAGTAGAGGGTACAACGGATTGCGGGAGAGTGGGCCGCTGTAGATAGATGGGGGAAGGTGATGAAGATGTTGGTGAAGATGACAGAGGTGTTGGTGTAGATCGCCGTCAGACGATGATGGCCCCAGCGGTGTTCCGGCGCCACCGGGAGAGAGGGGGAGAGGGCCCCCTTCTTATTCTTCTTCCTTGACCTTCTCCCTAGATGGGAGAAGGGTTTCCCCTCTGGTCCATGGCCTCCATGGCGGTGGAGGGGCGAGAGCCCCTCCGAGATTGGATATGTCTCTCTGTCCCTCTCTGTTTCCGCATTCCAGATTCTTCCCTTTCACCGTTTCTTAAATTCCCGGAGATTCGTCACTCCGTTTGGGCTGAATTTTGGACACGATTTTTATCCGGGTATTAGATTTCTTGCGGCGAAAGAAGGGAACTAACTGCCTTACGGGGTGGCCACGAGGGCTCAGGGCGCACCTGACCCCCTAAGGCGCGCCGCCTGCCTCGTGGCCCCCTCGGGCATCGTCTCGCGTTGATTCTTCTTCCCAAAAATCACATATATTCCAACAAAATCTCCGTCAGTTTTTATCCCGTTTAGACTCCGTTTGATATGGATTTTCTGTGAAACAAAAAACATGCATCAAACAGGAACTGGCACTGAGAAATGGATCAATATGTTAGTCCCAAGAATAGTATAAAAAGTTGCCAAAAGTATATGAAAGTTGTAGAATATTGGCATGGAAAAATCAAAAATTATAGATACAACGGAGATATATCATGCAACAAGGTGGCCCAATCCTTTTTGTAGCAAAGGACAAGCCTGGGCAAACTCTTATATAAAGGAAAGCGCCCCCGAGGACACATGGAAATTATGGTCAAGCTAGTTTTCATCATGCACATATGATTCGCGTTCGTTACTTTGATAATTTGATATGTGGGTGGACCGGTGCTTGGGTATTGCCCTTACTTGGACAAGCATCCCACTTATGATTAACCCCCCTCGCAAGCATCCGCAACTAGGAAAGAAGAATTAAGGTAAACTTAACCATAGCATGAAACATATGGATCCAAATCAGCCCCTTACGAAGCAATGCATAAACTAGGGTTTAAGCTTCTGTCACTCTAGCAACCCATCATCTACTTATTACTTCCCAATGCCTTCCCCTAGGCCCAAACAATGGTGAAGTGTCATGTAGTTGACATTCACATAACACCACTAGAGGAAAGACAACATACATCTCATTAAAATATCGAACGAATACCAAATTCACATGACTACTTATAACAAGACTTCTCCCATGTCCTCAGGAACAAATGTAAATACTCACAAATAATATTCATGTTCATAATCATAGGGGTATTAATGTGCATAAAGGATCTGAACATATAATATTCCACCTAATAAACCAATTGGCATCAACTACAAGGAGTAATCAACACTACTAGCAACCCACAAGTACCAACCTGAGGTTTTTAGACAAAGATCGGGTACAAGAGATGAACTAGGGTTTGAGAGGAGATGGTGCTGGTGAAGATGTTGATGGAGATTGACCCCCTCCCGATAAGAGGATCGATGGTGATGACGATGGTGATGATTTCCGCCTCTCGAGGGGATGTTTCCCCGGCAGAACAGCTCCGCCAGAGCCCTAGATTGGTTCCGCCAAGGTTCCGCCTCGAGACGGCGGCGCTTCATCCCGGAAGCTTCCTTATGATTTTCCCAGGGCAAAAGACACCTTATACCAGAAGATGGGCATCGGGGGGCTTCCAGGTGGCCCATGATAACCCACAAGTATAGGGGATCGCAACAGTTTTCGAGGGTAGAGTATTCAACCCAAATTTATTGATTCGACACAAGGGGAGCCAAAGAATATTCTCAAGTATTAGCAGCTGAGTTGTCAATTCAACCACACCTGGAAACTTAATATCTGCAGCAAAGTGTTTAGTAGCAAAGTAATATGATAGTAGTGGTAACGGTAGCAAAAGGTAACAGTAGTAAAAGTAATGTTTTTGGTATTTTGTAGTGATGATAGCAATAGCAATGGAAAAGTAAATAAGTGAAGAACAATATATGGAAAGCTCGTAGGCAATGGATCGGTGATGGAGAATTATGACGGATGCGGTTCATCATGTAACAGTCATAACCTAGGGTGACACAGAACTAGCTCCAGTTTGTCAATGTAATGCAGACATGTATTCCGAATATAGTCATACGTGCTTATGGAAAAGAACTTGCATGACATATTTTGTCCTACCCTCCCGTGGCAGCGGGGTCCTAGCAGAAACTAAGGGATATTAAGGCCTCCTTTTAATAGAGTACCAGACCAAAGCATTAACACATAGTGAATACATGAACTCCTCAAACTACGGTCATCACCGGTAAGTATCCCGATTATTGTCACTTCGGGGTTAACGGATCATAACACATAATAGGTGACTATAGACTTGCAAGATAGGATCAAGAACTCTCATATATTGATGAAAACATAATAGGTTCAGATCTAAAATCATGGCACTCGGGCCCTAGTGACAAGCATTAAGCATAGCAAAGTCATAGTAACATCAATCTCAAAACATAGTGGATACTAGGGATCAAACCCAAACAAAACTAACTCGATTACATGATAGATCTCATCCAACCCATCACCGTCCAGCAAGCCTACGATGGAATTACTCACACACGGCGGTGAGCATCATGAAACTGGTGATGGAGGATGGTTGATGATGACGATGGCGACGGATTCCCCTCTCCGGAGCCCCGAACGGACTCCAGATCAGCCCTCCCGAGAGGTTTTAGGGCTTGGCGGTGGCTCCGTATCGTAAAACGTGATAAATTCTTCTCTCCAGTTTTTTCTCCCTGAAACCAAATATATAGAGTTGGAGTTGAGGTCGGAGGAGCTCCACGGGGCCCACGAGGTCGGGGGCAAGCGTGCCCCCCACCCTCGTGGACAGGTGGTGGGCCCCTGGCCTTCATCTTTTGCAGGTATTTTTCATATTTTCTGAAAAGTTGCTCCGTGAAGTTTCAGGTCATTCCGAGAACATTTGTTCCTGCACATAAATAACACCATGGTAATTCTGCTGAAAACATCGTCAGTCCGGGTTAGTTCCATTCAAATCATGCAAGTTAGAGTCCAAACCAAAGGCAAAAATGTTTGGAAAATTAGATACGACGGAGACGTATCAACTCCCCCAAGCTTAAACCTTTGCTTGTCCTCAAGCAATTCAGTTGACAAACTGAAAGTGATAAAGAAAAACCTTTAGAAACTCTGTTTGCTCTTGTTGTTGTAAATATGTAAAGCCATCATTCAAGTTTTCAGCAAAGATTATAACTAACCACATTCGCAATAACACATAGGTCTCAAGTTTACTCATATTAATAGCATAATCAACTAGCGAGCCATAATAATAAATCTCGGATGACAACACTTTCTCAAAACAATCATAATATGATATAACAAGATGGTATCTTGCTAGCCCTTTCTGAGACCGCAAAACATAAATTCAGAGCACCTTTAAAGACCAAGGACTGACTAGACATTGTAATTCATGGTAAAAGAGATCCAGTCAAGTCATACCCAATGTAAACTAACAGTAAATAATGCAAATGACAGCGGTGCTCTCCAAATGGTGCTTTTTAATAAGAGGATGATGACTCAGCATAAAAGTAAATAGATAGGCCCTTCGCAGAGGGAAGCAGGGATTTGTAGAGGTGCCAGAGCTCAGTTTTGAAATAGAGGTGAATAATATTTTGAGCGGTATACTTTCATTGTCAACATAACAACCAAGAGATGGCGATATATTCCATGCTACACACATTATAGGCGGTTCCCAAACAGAATGGTAAAGTTTATACTCCCCCTTCCACCAACAAGCATCAATCCATGGCTTGCTCGAAACAACGAGTGCCTCCAACTAACAAGAGTCCCAGGTGGAGTTTGGTTTGCAATTATTTTGATTTAGTTTGCATAAAGCATGGGACTGGGCATCCCGGTGACCAGCCATTTATCTCGTGAGTGAGGAGCGGAGTCCACTCCTCTTGAGAATAACCCGCCTAAGATGGAAGATACAGACATCCCTAGTTGATACATGAGCTATTCGAGCATACAAAATAGGATATTTATTTGAAGGTTTAGAGTTTGGCACATACAAATTTACTTGGGACGGCAGGTAGATACCGTATATAGGTAGGTATAGTGGACTCATGTGGAATAACTTTGGGGTTTAAGGGATTGGATGCACAAGAAGTATTCCCGCTTAGTACAGGTGAAGGCTAGCAAAAGACTGGGAAGTGACCAGCTAGAGAGCGACAACAGTCATGAACATGCATTAAAATTAATCAACACTGAATGCAAGCATGAGTAGGATATAATCCACCATGAACATAAATATCGTGAAGGCTATGTTGATTTTGTTTCAACTACATGCGTGAACATGTGCCAAGTCAAGTCACTTAAATCATTCATAGGAGGATACCACCCTAGCATACCACATCATAACTATCTCAATATCATGTTGGCACGCAAGGTAAACCATTATAACTCATAGCTAATCAAGCATGGCACAATAAAGTATGATCTCTAGTTGTCATTGCAAACATGTTTATTCATAATAGGCTGAATCAGGAACAATGAACTAATCATATTTACAAAAACAAAAGAGGTCGAGTTCATACCGGCTTTTCTCATCTCAGTCAGTCCATCATATATCATCATAATTGCCTTTCACATGCACGACCAAACGATGTGAATAATAATAGTGCATGTGCATTGGATTAAGCTGGAATCTGCAAGCACTCAATAAACATGAGAAGACAAGGCAATATGGGCTCTTTTGTCAGATAAACAATAATGCATATAAGAGACACTTCAACAATTCAATTATGGTCTTCTCCTATCGACCCCCAAAGGAAAGAAAAGAAATAAAACTATTTACACGGGAAAGCTCCCAACAAGCAAAAGAAGAACATGAAATATTTTTGGGTGTTCTTTTTAATTACTACTGCAAGCATGGAAAGTAAACTAACTAAAAGCTACAACTAATTTTTTTGGTTTTTCTTAAGGTTAATTAAACATACAAGAAGAAATCATAAAAAGGAAAATAAACTAGCATGGATGATACAATGAAAAAGTATGAGCACCGACATCTAGCAATGAGTGTGTGAGCATAAATGTAATGTCGGTGGGAAATACGTACTCCCCCAAGCTTTGGCTTTTGGTCTAAGTTGGTCTATGGCCACGGCTGGCTTGGCGGATATCCATAATAGTAGTTGGGGTCGTACTGAGAAGAAGAGGAGGAAGACTCCGATTGCCACTGGCTGACAATCATCTCCGGATCCCACTGGTAATTAGACTGTCGTGAAGGATCAACTTGTGGTTCCGGCTCTGGCTCCACGGCTCGTGCAGGGTTCCGATAGGCGTGAATAGCGTTCAACGGAACAAGGTACTGGCCTATAGATAAATCAAACAAAGAAGGAGCAGGCAGGGTAATTGTCTCAGGATGATGTTTATTAAAGAACAATTGATATTTAAGCTCTCCTTCCCTATTCTTAACAATAAAATCATCTGCCACCATACTTTTATAATCTAGATAAACACGAGGCAGCGCTTTTTCTTCCTTCTCATAATGCCTAATAGGTATGTTAAAATGTGCAGCTAGGCGTGAAGCATAGATGCCTCCAAAGATGGGGCCCTTTGTACGGTTCAGACTTAACCGTTTGGCAATAATTCCGCCCATACTAATAGAGTTATCACCGTATAAACCGCGGAGCAAAATAATAATATCAGGGTTACTAAGGTTTCCACAGTTTCCGCGACCAATTAAACAATGACTAGCAAATAATGCAAAATAACATAAAACAGGAAAATGTATGCTAGTGATTCATGCATCGGAAACCTTCCTTGTGTCCCCTACAGTGATAGTATCAATAAACCCCTCCACATCATCGCGATGTGGTTCTTCTGTCTTGCCCTCAAAAGGGACTAAGCAAACCCGACAAAAATCATAAAGTGACATCTCCTTATGCTCATCATATAAATAAAACTCCACCGTAGGTGGTGAGCTCCTAGAATGGAAATGAAAGTTTTGCACAAATATATTTGTGAGTAACAGATACTAATCGCATTGGTCGTGGAGGAAAGCGGTAAGGCCTGCATTCTTATCCAATTCATGAAAATCTTCATAAATCCCAGCTGCTCTCAAGAAATCCTCGGAAGGCCATTCACACGCCGGAACCTCCGCGGTGCGAGGCAGATTATACTTAGGCTTCGGTGCCTTTTCCTTCGAGATTTGGCTCGATGAGCCCCTCAAAAGTCTCCTCATAATTTTTTGAAAAATTCTGAAATTTTTAGTAACTTCAAAATAAAAGTAAACCAAACTCAATTATATTGATAACAACTACTCCTACAAGTACCTAGGGCCTATATCATGCATCAAAACCACTTGGAACCATATAAATTTGACATGCAAGCTCAAGAATAGGGTCACCTAAGCAGCAAAAATTTGCAATGAATAAAGCACTAGAACAAAAACTAATTGGACCAATGGAGGAGTCACATACCAAGGAACAATCTCCCCAAGCAGTTTTGTGAGAGGTGCTTTGAGCAAGGAGATCGAAAATGGCAGCAAAATGACCTAGAACTCGTGCTTGAGCTGGATATTCGTGTTTGTGGGAGGAAGAAGAAGTGTGTGGGTGCAGGAGTAAGTGGAGGAGGGCCACCGTGGGCCCACGAGGTAGGGGGCGCGCCCAGGGGATAGGGCGCGCCCTCCACCCTCGTGGGCAGGTGGTTGGCCCCCTGCGGTGTTCTCAGTGTCAAATATTCTCAAATATTCTAGAAAAAATCATATTCAAATTTCAGGGCATTTGGAGAACTTTTATTTTTGGGGTATTTTTATATTGCACGGATAATCAGATAATAGACAGAAAAATATTTATTTTAATTTTATTTAATATAAATAACAGAAGGTAAAAGTGGGGTACAGAAGGTTGTGCTTTCTAGTTTCATCCATCTCATGATCATCAAAAGGAATCCACTAACAAGGTTGATCAAGTCTTGTTAATGAACTCATTCCGAATAACATGGGACCGGAGAAATTTCGAATAACACTATGTTACTTCAACGGGGATATGCACATCCCCAATAATAAGAATATCATATTTCTTCTTGACAGTAGGAAGAGGAAATTCAAAACCTCCAAATATATTTGATGGAATTTTTCCAATAGAGTTGATACTATGAACTTGAGGTTGTTTCCTCGGAAAGTGTACCGTATGCTCATTACCATTAACATGAAAAGTGACATTGACTTTAGTGCAATCAATAACAGCCCCTGCAGTATTCAAAAAGGGTCTTCCAAGAATAATAGACATACTATCGTCCTCGGGAATATCAAGAATAATAATGTCCGTTAAAATAGCAACGTTTGCAACTACAACAAGCACATCCTCACAAATACCGACAAGTATAGCAGTTGATTTATCAGCCATTTGCAAAGATATTTCAGTAGGTGTCAACTTATTCAAATCAAGTCTACGATATAAAGATAGAGGCATAACACTAACACCGGCTCCAAGATCACATAAAGCAGTTTTAACATAGTTTCTTCTAATAGAGCATGGTATAGTGGGTACTCCTGGATCTCCAAGTTTCTTTGTTATTCCACCTTTAAAAGTATAATTAGCAAGTATGGTGGAAATTTTAGCTTCCGGTTTCTTTATTTTATTTGTAATAATATCTTTCATGTACTTAGCATAAGGATTGGTTTTGAGCATATCAGTTAATCGCATACGCAAAAAGATAGGTCTAATCATTTCAGCAAAGCGCTCAAAATTCTCATCATATTTTTTCTTGAATGGTTTGGGAGGAAAAGGCATGGGTTTCTGAACCCAAGGCCCTCTTTCCTTACCGTGTTTCCTAGCAACAAAGTCTTTCTTATCATAACGTTGATTCTTTGATTATGGGTTATCAAGACCAACAGTAGGTTCAATTTCTATATCATTATCATTACTAGGTTGAGCATCATCATGAACATTATTATTAACATTATTACTAGTTTCAGGTTCATTACCAGATTGTGTTTCAGCATCAGAAATAGAAATATCATTTGGATTCTCAGGTGTTTCAGCAACAGGTTCACTAGAAGCATGCAAAGTCCTATCATTTTTCTTTTTCTTCCTTTTAGAAGAACTAGGTGCATCTATATTATTTCTCTGAGAATCTTGCTCAATTCTCTTAGGATGGCCTTATAGCATGATCATTATTCTTACTATTCAATTCACTGAGCAAATCATTTTGAGCTTTAAGTACTTGTTCTACTTGAGTGGTAACCGTAGAAGCATGTTTACTAATAAGTTTAAGTTCACTTTTAACATTAGCCATATAATCACCCAAGTGTTCAAGCATATTTGAATTGTATTTCAAATGTATACCAAAATAAGCATTCAAATCTTCTTTCTTAGCCATACATTTATCAAACTCATCTAAGCATGGGCTAGCAAACTTAGTAAATGGGATTTCAGCTTTATCATATCTATAGAGAGAATTTACACTACTAGGGAAAACCTTATACACAGAATCTTAGCAGCAGCGCGGTCTAAAAACAGACGCTACTGCTAATTAGCAGCAACGAGCTTTAGAAAAGAGCGCTGCTAATGACTGAGTAGCAGTAGCGCTCTAGGTGAAAAGAGCGCTACTACTATAATTGCCACGGTGTTGCCTCCAGGAAAGATATAGTAGTAGCGCCCTTCCCGTGGACGCGCTACTGCTAAAGAACTTAGTAGCAACAGTTTTGCTCAAAACTCGGTGCTGCTAAGTATGACCGCAACTAATTAAGTTTAGTCCCATACTGCTAAGCGAACAAGGTGTTTACCACCTTGAATATGTTGCTTCTCAACCTATCTCGAGCACTTGGTCTTCATTGAACTATATGTGTATGATTTGTGGTTGCAATATGAATCCTCGCCTGTACCTATACAGGTACAGTGAGGATTCATGTTGACCATTTAGATTATACACAAAAAGATCAATGATAACCAATGTATATTTTTGATGTTTGTCGGAGTAAATGACCATGGGTAGCCTAGCCGGCTCCCCCTGGCCCTTCTGAAAAACTTACGAGCCGATTCGGCCCTCAAGAATCCAAGACACGGGGCCGCCTTCCCCTTGCCGGCTGTCTCCCAGGCCGGCTATCGTAAGGCGGCCTGACTTCAGCCCTCATGAAGAAAGCCGCGGGAGGGCCGGCTCCGAGAAGCCGGCCGCGAGAAGGCCTACTCCAAGAAGATGGCTCCCACAAAGCGGTCAAGATCGTACCCTCGAATTCTGCATCCACATAACGGCGATGAGACGGGGCGTGGCTACAGTAAAGCCTGCCACCGCCGAATCCTGGAGCACGCCTGGCACAGTGCGCCTTACGGGTGGCCATGACCCGTCCGATGCGGCACTGTTGCCACGTTGACCCCGATGTCATCCACAACGGGCTGCCAGCGTGGCCCACGGGCGGTGGCCCCCTTCGGGCAGAGAGACACCCGAAGGCAGCCAGGCCTCCCCCAGTCGGCCCAAGATAGAGCCAGCTCCCCACTGCCGTCTTGCCACCTCCCTCGAAGAAGACGCCCCATTAAGGAGACAAGACGCGGTGAGGCTATAGCGATCACCCGCCGGACGGCGGCACTATAGCCACGCCCACCTCGGTGAAGCCCTCGTCACCAAGATTGAGCAACAGTAACCAGCCCCCGACGAGGCCCTGGACAGTGGGGCCTGCCTGTCGACCAAGGAGCCGGCAGCCGGTGGGACCCCCCAGCCGGCGGGCCCCAGCAGTCGGCGCAGAAGCCGGCGAGTGTAGACACAGAAGGTTGGGTCCCACGCCCAGCCGGATTACCATTGTACCCCCAGGGGGTAGGCCTATATAAACCCCCCGGGACACCCATGCAAAGGGTTGATCCCTGCAAGTCTTAGACACCACATAGGGAGGAGAAGAGAGCAAGCTGTGCCCTTCTTCCTCCTCTCACCGAACAGCTCAAGGAGCATCCTATAGCTACTTGTTCATCTAGTGACCATGCGGAGACCCCGCAGAGCAGTAGTAGGGGTGTTATCTCCACGGAGAGCCTCGAAGCTGGGTAAGATTCGCCGGCGTGCATGTCTTCGCCTCATCCCGTTTCCAGGTACCGGCGACGTCTTACTGGCTCCCCCAATGATAAGCCACCAGTTGGCATATGTCGCACCTACCACCCGACATTTTGCGCCCACCGTGGGGCGAAGTGCACCGTCGTTTGGAGACCTGTTCTGGACGGGAACCCTCTTCCTCCCCCGCGAGCGCATCCAGCCCGGCATGCCCGATGGCGCTTGCCACGACGCGCTGCAAGGCGTCTGCACGGCGAGCGGCCTCGTCGATCTCCTTGACAAGACCCTCATCTCCAACGAGCTCGCCTCCATCGCGGGCACCGACCACCTCGTCAACCTCCTCGGCCAGCTCCACGTCTCCGGCGAGCCTGCTGTGGACTTGGAGTCGGTTGGCTCCACCGATCCGATGCCTGTCGACTCCGACACGGCCTCACTCGACACTTTCCCCACCGACGTCGCGGTCTACAACGACCCGCTTCCCCGGGCCGATGGCTGCGACGCTGTTAGCACCGAGGTGATGGTCATCGGCCACAGCGGCGCTTCTGACGAGAGCGCCCATGACGCCCCGCACGCGGCGGTCCACGACTTGTCCATTCCCCTCCCGGCTGATGCCGATGCTGAAGCACTGGAGGCTCGCCGCCTCGCCCTCCTCGCGGAGGGCAGGAAGTTGGTTTCCATGAGACGCCTCGCTGAGGCCCACCGACGTGAGGCCGACCGCGCCGCCTTTGGCACGCTGCCCCCAAGCGGGCCCAACCGGGCCGGCGTTGTCAGACAGCGTGGCGCTGTCGTTGCCGATACGCTAGGAGTCGACCGCCCAGTCTACGCTACTCCACTCGTGAACCTGCGCGCCGGCCAGGCGGCCGTAGACGAGCTAGATGGACTGGGGGCCGAAGAACTCCCCCACATGACCCGACGCATCCAGCAGCTAATCGATGCAGCCGCGCAGCGGCACGAAGCAGACGCCTGCGCGGAAAGCCCTCCCTCGCGCTGAGATCACGGCGCGACGTCCCGGACGCCGACTACGGGTAAAACCCGCGCGCGGCACGAGAAAGAGCCGGCTGCGAGCCGAAGCCGAACCCGAGTCTCCATCAAGCGAGACGCAGAAGGCCACCCCCGGGCCGTGGAGTGGCGGGGCAACCCGCCTCCGCCTCGGCCCCGTGGAGAGAGATATCCCACCCTACCGCCTGTTGCGCATCCGACTCTCAGCGGCCGGCTAGGTCGCCGCGAAGGAGTCGGCGAGAACGATGCCCGCCATCGGATCGACCGCCTGGCGCGATCCCTGGCGCTGGAAGAAGAAGACGATGTCGGCCCGCCTTGCTTCGGCCCCCGCATCCGCGACGAGCCTTTCCGCAAAGGGTTCTCGCTCCCAAGAGACACGCCCAAGTACAACGGCTCCGTGAAGCCGGAAGATTGGTTAATCGACTATTCCACGGCGGTTAGCATAGAAAACGGCAACAGGCGTGTTGCCGTGAAGTACGTGCCCCTCATGCTGCAAGGCACGGCGCGGACCTAGCTCAACAGCCTCAAGCCATATAGCATCAACAGCTGGCTAGACTTCACAGAAGCCTTCGTCCGCAACTTCACCAGCACCTACAAGCGGGCTCCCAAGCCCAGACAGCTCTCCTTGTGCGTACAAGGCCCCGCCGTGTCCACTCGCGACTACCTCACGCGTTGGGCCGAGCTCCGCAACTCTTGCGAAGGGGTGCACGAGGTGCAAGCCATAGAATACTTCACTGTCGGGTGCCGAGAAGGCACCCTCCTCAAGCCCAAGCTCCTCTGCGATGAGCCGACTACCCTCGACGAGCTTCTGGTCATAGCGGACAAGTACGCCACCGCCGACTCCTCAATGAAGACCGAACTCCAGGTAGATGCGTCCGGGAAGGTACTCAACCCGGTGCCCAAGACGCCGGCTGGGTGTTGGAAATATGCCCTAGAGGCAATAATAAATAAGTTATTATTATATTTCTTTGTTCATGATAATAGTCTTTTATTCATGCTATAACTGTATTATCCGGAAATCGTAATACACGTGTGAATACATAGACCACAATATGTCCCTAGTGAGCCTCTAGTTGACTAGCTCGTTGTGATCAACAGATAGTCATGGTTTCCTGGCTATGGACATTGGATGTCGTTGATAACGGGATCACATCATTAGGAGAATGATGTGATGGACAAGACCCAATCCTAAGCCTAGCACAAAGATCGTGTAGTTCGTATGCTAAAGCTTTGCTAATGTCAAGTATCTCTTCCTTCGACCATGAGAGCGTGTAACTCCTGGATACCGTAGGAGTGCTTTGGGTGTATCAAACGTCACAACGTAACTGGGTGACTATAAAGGTGCACTACAGGTATCTCCGAAAGTATCTATTGTTTTATGCGGATCGAGACTGGGATTTGTCACTCCGTGTAAACGGAGAGGTATCTCTGGGCCCACTCGGTAGGACATCATCATATGCGCAATGTGACCAAGGAGTTGATCACGGGATGATGTGTTACGGAATGAGTAAAGTGACTTGCCGGTAACGAGATTGAACAAGGTATTGGATGCCGACGATCGAGTCTCGGGCAAGTAACATACCGATAGACAAAGGGAATTGAATACGGGATTGATTAAGTCCTTGACATCGTGGTTCATCCGATGAGATCATCGTGGAACATGTGGGAGCCATCATGGGTATCCAGATCCCGCTGTTGGTTATTGACCGGAGAACGTCTCGGTCATGTCTGCATGTCTCCCGAACCCGTAGGGTCTACACACTTAAGGTTCGATGACGCTAGGGTTATAAAGGAAGCTTGTATGTGGTTACCGAATGTTGTTCGGAGTCCCGGATGAGATCCCAGACGTCACGAGGAGTTCCGGAATGGTCCGGAGGTAAAGATTTATATATGGGAAGTCCTGTTTTGGTCACCGGAAAGGTTTCGGGCGATATCGGTATTGTACCGGGACCACCGGGAGGGTCCCGGGGGTCCACCAAGTGGGGCCACCTGCCCCAGAAGGCTGCGTGGGCCAAGTGTGGGAGGGGACCAGCCCCTAGGTGGGCTGGTGCGCCCCCCACAAGGGGTCCAAGGCGCAAGAGAGAGTGGGAGGGGGCAAACCCTATTCCAGATGGGCCTTAAGGCCCACCTAGTGTGCGCCTCCCCTCTCTCCCCCTCTTGGCCGCCTCCCCAAGTCCCATCCAGGGCTGGCCGCACCCCTTGGGGTGGGAAACCCTAAAGGGGGCGCAGCCCCCTTCTCCCCTATATAAATAGAGGCCTGGGGCTGCCCATAAGACATGAGAACTTCTCCTCTCGTTGGTGCAGCCCTGCCTCTCCTCCTCCTCTCCCATGGTGCTTGGCGAAGCCCTGCGGGATTGCCACGCTCCTCCACCACCACCACGCTGTTGTGCTGCTGCTGGATGGAGTCTTCCTCAACCTCTCCCTCTCTCCTTGCTGGATCAAGGCGTGGGAGACGTCACCGGGCTGTACGTGTGTTGAACGCGGAGGTGCCGTGCGTTCGGCACTTGATCATCGGTGATTTGAATCACGACGAGTACGACTTCATCAACCCCGTTCACTTGAACGCTTCCGCTTAGCGATCTACAAGGGTATGTAGATGCACTCTCCTTCCCCTCGTTGCTGGTTTCTCCATAGATAGATCTTGGTGACACGTAGGAAAATTTTGAATTTCTGCTACGTTCCCCAGCAGTGGCATCATGAGCTAGGTCTATTGCGTAGATTCTTTGCACGAGTAGAACACAAAGTAGTTGTGGGCGTTGATGTTGTTCAATATGCTTACCGTTACTAGTCCAATCTTGTTTCGACGGTATTGTGGGATGAAGCGGCCCGGACCGACCTTACACGTACTCTTACGTGAGACAGGTTCCATCGACTGACATGCACTTGGTGCATAAGGTGGCTAGCGGGTGCTAGTCTCTCCCACTTTAGTCGGAACGGATTTGATGAAAAGGGTCCTTATGAAGGGTAAATAGTAATTGACATATCACGTTGTGGTTTTGCGTAGGTAAGAAACGTTCTTGCTAGAAACCCATAGCAGCCACGTAAAACATGCAAACAACAATTAGAGGACGTCTAACTTGTTTTTGCAGGGTATGCTTTGTGATGTGATATGGCCAACAAGAATGTGGTGAATAATATGTGATGTATGAGATTGATCATGTTCTTGTAATAGGATTCACGACTTGCATGTCGATGAGTATGACAACCGGCAGGAGCCATAGGAGTTGTCTTTATTTATTGTATGACTTGCGTGTCTTTGAACAACGCCATGTAAATTACTTTACTTTATTGCTAAACGCGTTAGCCATAGAAGTAGAAGTAGTCGTTGGCGTGACAACTTCATGAAGACATGATGATGGAGATCATGATGATGGAGATCATGGTGTCATGCCGGTGACGATGATGATCATGAAGCCCCGAAGATGAAGATCAAAAGGAGCAAAATGATATTGGCCATATCATGTCACTATTTGATTGCATGTGATGTTTATCATGTTTATGCATCTTGTTTACTTAGGACGACGGTAGTAAATAAGATGATCCCTTACAAAATTTCAAGAAGTGTTCTCCCCTAACTGTGCACCGTTGCTACAGTTCGTCGCTTCTAAGCACCACGTGATGATCAGGTGTGATGGATTCTTACGTTCACATACAACGGGTGTAAGACAGTTTTACACAGCGAAAACACTTAGGGTTAACTTGACGAGCCTAGCATGTGCAGACATGGCCTCGGAACACGGAGACCGAAAGGTCGAGCATGAGTCGTATAGTAGATACGATCAACATGAAGATGTTCACCGATGATGACTAGTCCGTCTCACGATGATCGGACACGGCCTAGTTGACTCGGATCATGTGATCACTTAGATGACCAGAGGGATGTCTATCTGAGTGGGAGTTCATAAGATGAACTTAATTATCCTGAACATAGTCAAAAGTTTTTGCAAATTATGTCGTAGCTCGCGCTTTAGTTCTACTGTTTTAGATATGTTCCTAGAGAAAATATAGTTGAAAGTTGACAGTAGCGATTATGCGGACACTAGAAAGCTTATGTCCTTAATGCACCGCTCAGTGTGCTGAACCCCAAACGTCGTTTGTGGATGTTGTGAACATCGGACATACACGTTTTGATAACTACGTGATAGTTCAGTTAAATGGCTTAAGTAAAGGCACCAAAGATGTTTTTCGAAACATCGCGGAACATATGAGATGTTTCGAGGGCTGAAATTGGGATTTCAGGCTCGTGCCCACGTCAAGAGGTATGAGACCTCCGACGATTTTCTTAACCTGCAAACTAAGGGAGAAAAGCTCAATCGTTGAGCTTGTGCTCAGATTGTCTGAGTGCAACAATCACTTAAATCGAGTGGGAGTTGATCTTCCAGATAAGATAGTGATGTTTCTCCAAAAGTCATTGCCACCAAGCTGCTAGAGCTTCTTGATGAACTATAACATATCAGGGATAGATATGATGATCCTTGAGGTATTCACGATGTTTGACACCGCGAAAGTAGAAATCAAAAAGGAGCATCAATTGTTGATGGTTGGTGAAACCATTAGTTTCAAGAAGGGCAAGGGCAAGAAGGGATACTTCATGAAACGGCAAATTAGCTGCTGCTCTAGTGAAGAAACCCAAGGTTGAACCCAAACCCGAGACTAAGTGCTTCTGTAATAAAGGGGACAGCCACTGGAGCAGCATTACCCTAGATACTTGGTAGATGAGAAGGCTGGCAAGGTCGATAGAAGTATATTGGATATACATTATGTTAATGTGTACTTTACTAGTACTCCTAGTAGCACCAGGGTATTAGATACCGGTTCGGTTGCTAAGTGTTAGTAACTCGAAATAAAAGAGCTACGGAATAAACAGAGACTAGCTAAAGGTGAGCTGACGATATGTGTTGGAAGTGTTTCCAAGTTTGATGTGATCAAACATCGCACGCTCCCTCTACCGTCAAGATTAATATTAAACCTGAATGATTGTCATTTGGTGTTTGCGTTGAGCATAGACATGATTGGATTATGTCTATTGCAATACGGTTATTCATTTAAGGAGAATAATTGTTACTCTATTTATTTGAATAATACCTTCAATGGTCTTGCACCTAAAGGAATGGTTTATTAAATCTCGATCGTAGTGATACACATTTTCATGCCAAAAGATATAAGACAGTAATGATAGTACCACTTACTTGTGGCACTGCCATGTAAGTCATAATGGTATAAAACGCATGAAGAAGCTCCATGTTGATGGATCTTTGGACTCACTCATTTTGAAAGGTTTGAGACATGCGAACCATGTCTATTGGTGTATACGCATGAAGAAACTCCATGCAGATGGATCGTTTGGACTCACTTGATTTTGAATCACTTGAGACATGCAAATCATACCACATGGGCAAGATGACTGAAAGCCTCGTTTTCAGTAAGATGGAAAAAGATAGCAACTTGTTGGAAGTAACACATTTTGATGTGTGCAGTCCAATGAGTGCTGAGGCATGCAGTGAACATCGTTATGTTCTTACTTCACAGATGATTCGAATAGATGTTGAGAATATTTACTTGATGAAACACAAGTCTGAATTATTGAATGGTTCAAGTAATTTCAGAGTGAAGTAGAAGATCATTGTGATAAGAGGATAAATGTCTATGATATGATCATAGAGATGAATATCTGAGTTACGAGTTTTGGCACACAATTAAGACATTGTGAAAATTGTTTCGCAATTAATACCGCCTGGAACACCATAGTGTGATGGTGTGTCCAAACATCATAGTTGCACCCTATTGGATATGGTGCGTACCATGATGTCTCTTATCGAATTACCACTATTGTTCATGGGTTAGGCATTAGAGACAACCACATTCACTTTAAATAGGGCACCACGTAATTCCGATGAGATGACACCGTATGAATTATGGTTTAGAGAAACCTAAGTTGTCGTTTCTTAAAGGTTTGGGGCTGCGACGCTTATGTGGAAAAGTTTCAGGATTGATAAGCTCGAACCCAAAGCGGATAAAATGCATCTTCATAGGACACCCAAAACAGTTGGGTATACCTCCTAATTCAGATCCGAAAGCAATATGAATTGTTTCTTGAATCGGGTCCTTTCTCGAGGAAAGGTTTCTCTCGAAAGAGATGAGTGGGAGGATGGTGGAGACTTGATATGGTTATTGAACCATCACTTCAACCAGTGTGTATCAGGGCACAGGAAGTTGTTCATGTGGCACCTACGCCAATTGAAGTAGAAGCTTATGATAGTGATCATGAAGTTTCGGATCAAGTCACTGCCGTACCTCGTAGGGTGACAAGGATACGTACTACTTCAGAGTGGTACAGTAATCATGTCTTGAAGGTCATGTTGCTAGACAACAATGAACCTACGAGCTATGGAGAAGCGATGGTGGGCCCAAATTCCGACAAATGGTTGGAAGCCATCCGAGATAGTATCCATATATCAGAACAAAGCATGGACTTTGATGGACTTGCCCGATGATCGGCAAGCCATTGAGATAAATGGATCTTTAAGAAGAAGACGGACGTGGACGGTAATATCACCGTCTATGAAGCTCGACTTGTGGCAAAGAGTTTTTCACAAGTCCAAGGAGTTGACTACGATGAGATTCTCTCATTCGTACTGATGCTTAAGTCCGTCGGAATCATGTTAGCATTAGCTGAATTTATGAAATCTGGCAGATGGATGTCATAACGAGTTTCCTTACCAGTATTCGTAAGGAAAGGTTGTATATGATACAATCAGAAAGTTTTTGTCAATCCTAAGGATGCTAAAAGGTATGCTGGCTCCAGCAATCCTTCTAAGGACTGGAGTGAGCATCTCGGATTTGGAATGTGCACTTTGATGAGATGATCAAAGATTTTGGATTTATACAAAGTTTATGAGAAACTTGTATTTCCAAAGAAGTGAGTGGGAGCACTATAGAATTTCTGATGAGTATATGTTGTTGACATGTTGATGATCAGAAATGATTTTCTAGAAAGCATATAGGGTTATTTGAAAAGTGTTTTTCAATAGAAAAGATGGATTAAGCTACTTGAACATTGAGCATCATGATCTATAAGGATAGATCAAAATGCTTAATAATACTTTCAAATGAGCACATACCTTGACATGATCTTGAAGGTGTTCAAGATGGACCAGTCAAAGAAGGAGTTCTTGCCTGAGTTGTAAGGTACGAAGTTAAGACTTAAAGCTCGACCACGGCAGAAAAGAGAGAAAGGACGAAGGTCGTCCCCTATGCTTTAGACGTAGGCTCTACAGTATGCTATGCTGTGTACCGCACCGAAAGTGTGCCTTGCCATGAGTCAGTCAAGGGGTACAAGAGTGATCCATGAATGGATCATAGGACAGCGGTCAAAGTTATCCTTAGTAACTAGTGGACTAAGGAATTTTCTTGATTATGGAGGTGGTAAAAGAGTTCGTCGTAAAGGTTACGTCGATGCAAGCTTAACACCTATCCGGATAGCTCTAAGTAGAGATACCGGATACGTATAATGGGGCAACAATTTAGAATAGCTCCAAGTGGAACAGTTATTTGGAATGGCTCCAAATAGAACGTGGTAGCTACATCTAGGAGATGACATAGAGATTTGTAAAGCACACACGGATCTGAAAGGTTCAGACCCGTTGACTAAAAACCTCTCTCACAAGCAACATGATCAAACCCAAGACTCTTTGGATGTTGGTCACATGATGATGTGACCTGTCAGTGTTAATCGCATGGTGATGTGAACTAGATTATTGACTCTAGTGCAAGTGGGAGACTGTTGGAAATATGCCCTAGAGGCAATAATAAATAAGTTATTATTATATTTCTTTGTTCATGATAATAGTCTTTTATTCATGCTATAACTGTATTATCCGGAAATCGTAATACACGTGTGAATACATAGACCACAATATGTCCCTAGTGAGCCTCTAGTTGACTAGCTCGTTGTGATCAACAGATAGTCATGGTTTCCTGGCTATGGACATTGGATGTCGTTGATAACGGGATCACATCATTAGGAGAATGATGTGATGGACAAGACCCAATCCTAAGCCTAGCACAAAGATCGTGTAGTTCGTATGCTAAAGCTTTGCTAATGTCAAGTATCTCTTCCTTCGACCATGAGAGCGTGTAACTCCTGGATACCGTAGGAGTGCTTTGGGTGTATCAAACGTCACAACGTAACTGGGTGACTATAAAGGTGCACTACAGGTATCTCCGAAAGTATCTATTATTTTATGCGGATCGAGACTGGGATTTGTCACTCCGTGTAAACGGAGAGGTATCTCTGGGCCCACTCGGTAGGACATCATCATATGCGCAATGTGACCAAGGAGTTGATCACGGGATGATGTGTTACGGAACGAGTAAAGTGACTTGCCGGTAACGAGATTGAACAAGGTATTGGATGCCGAGGATCGAGTCTCGGGCAAGTAACATACCGATAGACAAAGGGAATTGAATACGGGATTGATTAAGTCCTTGACATCGTGGTTCATCCGATGAGATCATCGTGGAACATGTGGGAGCCATCATGGGTATCCAGATCCCGCTGTTGGTTATTGACCGGAGAACGTCTCGGTCATGTCTGCATGTCTCCCGAACCCGTAGGGTCTACACACTTAAGGTTCGATGACGCTAGGGTTATAAAGGAAGCTTGTATGTGGTTACCGAATGTTGTTCGGAGTCCCGGATGAGATCCCGGACGTCACGAGGAGTTCCGGAATGGTCCGGAGGTAAAGATTTATATATGGGAAGTCCTGTTTTGGTCACCGGAAAGGTTTCGGGCGATATCGGTATTGTACCGGGACCACCGGGAGGGTCCCGGGGGTCCACCAAGTGGGGCCACCTGCCCCAGAAGGCTGCGTGGGCCAAGTGTGGGAGGGGACCAGCCCCTAGGTGGGCTGGTGCGCCCCCCACAAGGGGTCCAAGGCGCAAGAGAGAGTGGGAGGGGGCAAACCCTAGTCCAGATGCGCCTTAAGGCCCACCTAGTTTGCGCCTCCCCTCTCTCCCCCTCTTGGCCGCCTCCCCAAGTCCCATCTAGGGCTGGCCGCACCCCTTGGGGTGGGAAACCCTAAAGGGGGCGCAGCCCCCTTCTCCCCTATATAAATAGAGGCCTGGGGCTGCCCATAAGACATGAGAACTTCTCCTCTCGTTGGTGCAGCCCTGCCTCTCCTCCTCCTCCTCTCCCATGGTGCTTGGCGAAGCCCTGCGGGATTGCCACGCTCCTCCACCACCACCACGCCGTTGTGCTGCTGCTGGATGGAGTCTTCCTCAACCTCTCCCTCTCTCCTTGCTGGATCAAGGCGTGGGAGACGTCACCGGGCTGTACGTGTGTTGAACGCGGAGGTGCCGTGCGTTCGGCACTTGATCATCGGTGATTTGAATCACGACGAGTACGACTTCATCAACCCCGTTCACTTGAACGCTTCCGCTTAGCAATCTACAAGGGTATGTAGATGCACTCTCCTTCCCCTCGTTGCTGGTTTCTCCATAGATAGATCTTGGTGACACGTAGGAAAATTTTGAATTTCTGCTACGTTCCCCAACACTGGGGACTCTAGCCGACACCCACACCAGAACGACCACAAGCGCAAGGGCCCCGTGCCGCCCTCCACCAGTCGGCAGGTGGCCACAGTCGAAGACGAGCAGCCCGAAGGGCGGCCAGCACCCAAGAAGCAGAGGGGCGGCAAGCCGGCTTGGCAGCCGGCCTTCTCCTACGAGCAGACTCTCGACGCCCCGTGCAAGTTCCACAGCGGCGCGAAGCCGTCCAACCACACGACCCGGAAGTGCCACTGGCTCACCCGAATCTCCAAAGGCGAAGGGCTTGCACCGCCTCCGCCTGCCGGTCCACCGCCTCTGGCTCCGCAGTCGCCGGTCGCTCGGCCCGCAGTCGGAGCCGTGCACGATGAGTTCCCCGACGAGCATGCCGCCTATGTCATCTTTACAAGATAGCTCGAAGACCGGCGCAACAAACACCGAGAGCACCAAAAAGTCAGCATGGTCGCTGCCACCCCCGCCGAGCACATGCACTGGTCAGAAAAACCTATCAGCTGGAGCCGGGCCGACCACCCAGAAGTGATGCCGTCTCCCGGCTCTTATGCGTTGGTTTTGGATGCCACCCTTGCAACGGATAGACGCGCCGCCCGTTTCTCCCGCGTGCTGATTGACGGCTGGAGCAGCATCAACATCTTGTACCGTGACACCCTGGAGAAGCTGAATATCAAGACGAAGCAACTCATGCCTACTCGGACTGTGTTCCATGGCATCGTACCCAGCCTGTCCTGCGCCCCCATTGGCAAGATCAAGATTGATGTACTTTTTGGGGACAAGGAGCATTTCCGCCGGGAGGCGATCTGGTTTGAAGTGGTGGACCTAGAGAGCCCCTACCATGCATTGCTTGGCCGACCTGCCTTGGCCAGGTTCATGGCAATTCCCCACTATGCATACCTCAAGATGAAGATGCCGAGCACCAAGGGCATCATCACCATAGCCGGCGATTACAAGAAGTCCTCCGAGTGCGCAGCAGCCAGCAGCCGGCTGGCCGAGTCCCTTGTGATTGCCAAAGAAAAGAAGATATTGGACCAAGTCGTGGCCATGGCTGGCAAATAGTCGGCCTTGTCCCCCGATCCCAAGGAGCATGATGCTCAAGGATCTTTCCAGCCGGCCAAGGAGACGAAGAAGATACCTCTTGACCCCGAGCACCCAGAGAGGTTTGCCGTCATTGGGGCAAACCTAAACAGCAAATAGGAAGGCGAGCTCGCCGATTTCCTCCCTGAGAATTGGGACATCTTTGCATGGTCCCCCAAGGACATGCCGGGTGTTCCGAAGGAATTCGCCAAGCACAAACTACACGTCCGAGAAGACGCAAAACCAGTCAAACAGCCCCTCCGCCGACTGTCGGAGGAGAAGAGAAGGATTGTAGGAGAGGAGATAGCCCGGCTTCTGGCAGCCGGCTTCATTATGGAAGTTTTCTTTCCAGAGTGGCTTGCCAACCCGGTCCTCATGCTAAAGAAGACACTACTAGAAAAAGGGCTATAGATGGGATTGACACTAATGGCGCAGCAGACAAGCGGTGCGCCATTAGTATATACTAATGGCGCACCACCTCCTGATACACCATTAGAGTTGAAACTACTAATGGCGCACCTGGCCCAGGGTGCGCCATTAGTATCAATTTTTTTTTAACTAGTGCGCCTGTCCAAACATACTAATGGCGCATCCACACAGTGCGCCATTACTAGTTGTAACTAGTAATGGCGCACCTGCCGGAAAGTGCGCCACTAATGTTGTTTTTTTATTATATTTTTTATTCCCTTTTTTGCAGAACTACTAATGGCGCACTGTTCCACCGTGCGCCATTACTAGTTTAAACTAGTAATGGCGCACTGTGGGACAGTGCGCCATTAGTATGTTTTTTTTGCAAAACTACTAATGGCGTAGCACCAGAAGGTGCGCCATTAGTAACCTGGATTACTAATGGCGCATTTAGAGTTGGTGCGCCATTAGTAAGTGGGCAGCAACAAGATATTTTGGACAGCCTCTCCTACCCACACTCACTTTCTCCCCACTTCATTCTCTCCACCTCCTCCTTGTCTCGGGTGCCTCCTCTTTTTCACCTCATTTCCACCATAGATTCATTCAATTTAAGTGGTTAAATTACCTTGTTTTGATAGGTAAGTAAGGGGGGAAGCTATATTTATGTTGTTCTCCCTACAACAATGTGCACATGCACTTTTTATGGCCTAGCTAGATCTATATATGTTCGTGGTGTTGCATATGTTTGTGGTGTTGCATATGTGTTTGTGTTTGGAGGTGTACCGGTATTTGAAATGCGATAGTTGCCAATATTTTGCCGGAATGTTGATTCATTTCCGTTTCGGCGAGAATTTTGGCATTAAGCATTCTTTTTGGTCCTATTTTTAGGGAAAGTCATGCCAAATTTTTTTTGGTTCTAAAATATCGTTTTGCTCTACCCCGCAGGCGACCATGGTCCGCATGATGACCGAAGGCATCATGAATAGGTTTTTGAGGTCCGCGAAGGCCGAGATGCTTCAAAAGAACGAGACGGAGATAAGATGTCCGTGTCGAAGATGCAAGCTGAAGAGCCTTATTGCAGACCCGGAATCCAGGCAGGTGCGGGACCACCTGCTCTTGCGTGGTTTCATGGATGGCTATCGGTGGCAAGGTGATGAAGATGACTACGAAGTCGTCCATGGGGGCCGGGCAAGAAATGAGGAAGGGCAGCAAGACAACCACCGCGGCTCGGGCGGGCGAGAAGACGAAGAATCCCCAGGAGATGATCACAACGGTGATGATGTACACAGTCATCATGTAGAAGATGCAGGACATGATGATGAGGAAGATGCCGGAGCAGACGACGGGCATGATCATGAAGATGATGATGCCGGTGGAGCAGACGATGCTGGACCATCGATGGGCTGGGTGCAGGACCCTCATATTCAAGAGATGCTTCTCAAGCGGACGGATAATGCAAGAGTTGTCGCCCGAGAGAAAGCCAAGATGGATCAACTTGAGTTAGACGCGGTTACTCCATTGTATGAAGGATGCAGGCCCGAGGATACCCGCCTGAAAGTAACGCTCATGGCTCTGGAGATGAAGGTAAAACACAAAATGACCGACACATGCTTCGACGAGAACATGTCATTCTGGCACGAACGTCTTCCCAAGGGGAACAAGTGCCCGACCAGTTTGGAGGAGGCGAAGAAAATCGTGTGTCCTCTAGATTTACCGCATGTGAAATACCATGTGTGCATGAACAATTTCATCATTTATCGGGACGAGCACGCGGAGTCTACCATATGTCCGGTGTGCGGCGTCACTCGATACAAGAAGAGGAAGAAAGCTCCTCGAAAAGTGGTGTGGTACTTTCCGATCACTCCTCGTCTGCAGCGGTATTTCGCGGACCCTAAGGTAGCAAAGCTCCTGCGTTGGCACGCGGATAGGGAGGAGAAGAAGCGAGAAGATGACGCAAATGATCCGGAGATAGATAAAAAAGACAAGATGCTGAGTCACCCTAAGGATGCGAGCCAGTGGCAAGCATTGAACTTCGAAGACCCAGAATTTGGGAACGATCCAAGGAACATCGTGCTTGGCGCGAGCACCGATGGAGTCAATCCGTTTGGCAGCCAGAGAAGCACACATAGCACATGGCCTCTGTTTGTGTGGATGTACAACCTTCCCCCTGGTTGTGCATGAAGAGGAAGTACATTCACATGAGTATGCTAATTGAAGGACCGAAACAACCAGGGAACGACATCAATCTGTATCTAGGGCTGCTGAAAGAGGAGCTTGACACGCTGTGGAAAACGCCAGCCAATACGTGGGACGCCGCAGAGAAAGAATATTTCCCTATGAAAGTCGCGCTGCTCACGACGGTGCACGACTATCTCGATTACGGATATGTCGCGGGGCAGGTGGTCCACGGATTTTCTGGATGCGTCAGGTGCATGGATGACACAACATATCGCTAGCTAGATAGAGATCCCGGGTCTTCGAAAACCGTGTTCATGGGACATCGAAGGTGGCTTCGCGATGATGACCCGTGGAGAAAACACAAGGATCTGTTCGATGGTGAAACCGAACCCCGAGGACGCCCACGTACGAGGAGCGGCGAGGAAATAGACGAGCTGTTGAAAAATTGGAAAGACTGCCCACTGCCGGGAAAGAAGCAAAAGGCGCCAGAGCCGGGAAAGAAGCGAAAGGCGCCAGAGCCGCTGCTGAAGGTATGGAAAACGAGGTCTGTTTTCTGGGACTTGCCGTACTGGAAGATCCACCGTGTGCCTCACAGCCTTGATGTCATGCATATCACGAAGAACGTGTGCGAGAGTCTGCTTGGTACCCTGCTCAACATGCCAGAGAGGACCAAAGATGGGCCGAAAACAAGGTCAGACTTGAAATCAATGGGCATCAGGCAGGAGCTTCATGCTATATATGATGATCATGATGATGATGATGATGATGAGGCGAAGCAGGACACGGAAAGTCGTCGCAAAGGAAAGAAGGCCAAGAAGACCGGAAATGACTACCCTCCCGCGTGCTTAAGCCCCAAATATTCCATGGCCACGTATTTCGACCCGGACCGTCAGTCGAACATAGACTACACAAATGTCAGGAAGGTTCTTGATGATGTTCTCCCCGGCCACGTCAAATCTGGAGGCACCTTCACCAGGCCTATTCGTAAGTACGGCAAGCACGTGTTCTCCCACAATACGACGTTCTGCTGCGTCAAGCAGCCGCCTGGCGGTCAGAAGGATGCCTACTACACCATCCATCAAATGCGGGCGATCATACGGGACCATCATCAACTTCTGCTACCGAGTAGACTCAAATATTGGGCCGCGAGCGTGTCGGCAATCCAGGACGCGGACATCAGACAAGAATTCCTCCGCATCCAGTCGGAGTTTGCGGAAATCATCCATCAAGATGTCCTTCGTACCATGGGGCAGTTCTACCTCAGAAATCAACCGTCCAACAGTGGCATCGACACAATCCTAGAAATGCAGGCTGACAACTCCCGTTGTTTCATGACTCCCACGATAGACGGCGGCTTCATCCACGCTCCGGTCCCTTGAGTCGAGTCGAAAGCAGTGATGCTGTGTCTAGTTCTGAAACATCGATTGGCTCATGTTGTAATTAACTTTAATGAACTTGTAGTATGTCTCTTTGGTTTCGAGAGTCGTTCAACTTAGATGTAATCGATGCTATTAATGTCTTGCTTTTCTCTTCCGATCGTTCTGTTGCATACTTATATATTGCTTATGTATTGTCTGTGAATTGGTACTAATGTTTTGTTTGGCTATTGCATAGCGATGTCGTGGTATGTCGTGTACAAGGGTAAGGTTCCCGGAGTCTACAACGACTGGGAGGAGTGTCGGAGACAGGTTCACCGATTCAGCGGTAACAGTTACAAAGGGTACACCACTAGGGCCGAGGTCGAATCTAGATACGCCCGCTATCTAGCGGGAGAGGGGAGGGAGCGTTGGAGGAACCGGATGAAGATGAGTTTCATCGTAATGATGCTCATCGTGATGACCGCAGCTCTCTTCTATGTGATGGTAGTTTAGATGATCGATATCGACTTGTAATGTGAAGACAAACTCGCGGTCTCGAGACTTGTAATATAATGTTCTATCTTTGTTCGGTCTTTTCAATTCGGAGACTAATATGATGAATTGTATTCGGAGACTAAAATGATGAATTGTATTCAGAGACTAATCTTCTATTGTATTCGATGAATCTGTAGTTGATGTGTGCTGTCTATATTTTGTCCAATTATACATTTTGTAACCTGTGCAAAAAACATAAAATCAAAAAATAAAAAAACCTAATATTCATACTAATGGCACATCACATCATAGTGCGCCATTAGTATGCCAAAGGATACTAATGGCGCATCATTAAACAGTGCGCCATTAGTATGCCAAGTTACTAATGGCGCATCCTGTTGTCGTGCGCCATTAGTATGCCAAAGCACCTGGGTATACATGGCCCCCTGGGAGGCATACTAATGGCGCACTATTGTATATACTAATGGCGCATCTGAGGTGCGCCATTAGTATACCAGATACTAATGGCGCACCAGTGGTGCGCCATTAGTAAAATATACTAATGGCGTGCTACTAATGGCGCACCACTAATGCGCCATTAATGGCCAAATTAGGTGCGCCATTAGTAGGCCTTTTCCTAGTAGTGAGAACAACAAGTGGCGCATGTGCATAGACTACACGAGCCTCAACAAGGCCTGCCCCAAAGATCCCTTTTCCCTGCCAAGGATTGACCACGTGATAGACTCCACGGCCGGATGCGAGCTGTTGAGTTTCTTGGATGCTTACTCAGGATACCACCAGATAAAGTTAGATCCGGCAGACCGCCTGAAGACCGCCTTCATCACGCCATTCGGAGCCTTCTGTTACCTGACTATGACATTCGGCTTGAGAAATGCCGGTGCCACTTTTCAGTGTTGCATGCAGAAGTGCCTCCTCAAGCAGCTCGGCAGAAATGCCCACGTCTACGTAGACGACATTGTGGTGAAGACGAAGAAGCGCGGCACCTTGCTGGAAGACCTCAAGGAAACATTTGAGAACCTACGCCGGTTCCAGATCAAGCTCAACCCCGAGAAATGCATGTTCGGAGTGCCAGCCGGCCAGCTCCTAGGCTTCCTGGTCTCCGAACGTGGCATCGAATGCAACCCAGTAAAGATCAAGGCCATTGAGAGAATGGCGATTCCCACCAAACTTCGAGACGTCCAGAAGTTTACCGGATGCTTGGACTCCCTAAACCACTTCATCAGCTGGCTCGGAGAGAAAGCTCTCCCCCTCTACCGCCTCATGAAGAAGACCAACCACTTCAAGTGGAATGACCAGGCCGACCAAGCTTTTCACGAGCTGAAGAAGATGCTGGCCACACCGCCTGTCCTGGCGGCGCCGACTGAGAAAGAGCCCATGCTCCTCTACATTGCCGCAACCAGCCGGGTGGTCAGCACCGTCATCGTAGTCCAACACCCAGAAGAAGGCCGAGCCCAGCCGGTCCAGTGGCCGGTGTACTATTTGAGCGAGGTGATGTTTACCTCGAAGCAGAACTACCCGCACTACCAGAAGATGTGCTACGGCGTGTACTTCGCCGCCAAGAAGCTGAAGCCTACTTCCAAGAGCATCCCATCACGGTCGTATGCACCACCCCGCTGGCCGAGATCATAGGCAGCCGGGATGCATCCGGCCGGGTGGCGAAATGGGCCATCGAGCTGGCCCCCTACACGATCTTCTACCAGCCTCGCACCGCCATCAAGTCCCAAGCATTGGTCGACTTCCTCGTTGACTGGGCCGAGACCCAGTACCTACCGCCAGCTCCCGACTCCACTCATTGGCGCATGCACTTCGATGGGTCCAAGATGCGCACCGGCTTGGGAACCGGCGTCATCCTCACCTCTCCCAAAGGAGACAAGCTCAGATACACGCTGCAAATTCAATTTGCCGCCTCCAACAACGTGGCCGAGTACGAGGCGCTCATACACGGGCTCCGGCTTGCCAAAGAACTCGGCATTCGCTGGATCCTATGTTATGGCAACTCGGACTTGGTGGTCCAGCAATCATCCGGCGACTGGGATGCCAAGGACGCAAATATGGCAAGCTACCGCTTCCTCATTCAGCAGATTAGTGGGTATTTTGAAGGATGCGAGTTCCTCCACGTGCCACGAGCCAACAACGAGCTAGCTGATGCCCTGGCTCGAGGCTCCACTCGGCAAGCAATACTAACCGGTGTCTCTCTACAACGCCTCCTCAAGCCATCTATCAAGCCGTCTCCAGAGTCCGATTCCATCTTCGTGCCGCCTAACCCCGACGCAGCCGGCTCGAAGAACCAAGCAAGTGACCCGGGGACTTCGATAGTCGGTCGAGGGACATCAGCAGGCGGCTCGGGGACTTTCGTAGTTACGCCCGACCCGGGGACTGCCACACCCGGCTCGGGGACTGCGGTAGTCGGCCCGGAGACTACACCAACACAATAGGCGGTAGCCGACTCCAGCATTTCACCGCCCAGCCCGCCCGCCCTGGTCGCAGTAGCCGCATTGGCAATAGAAGAAGTCGCAGCTCCATCATGGGCTCAATCCATCCTCAACCTCCTAATAAACCAAGATCTGCTGGCTGACAAAGTAGAGGCAAGACAAGTCCAACGCCGAGTCGGAGCATACACAATCGTCAACAGAGAGCTCGTCAAGCGCAGTGTCACTGGAGTCCTCCAGCGATGCGTCGAGCAAGAGACGGGCATTGCAATCCTCAGAGACATCCACCAAGGAGAATGCGGCCACCATGCGGCCTCAAGATCACTCGTCGCCAAAGCCTTCCGCCATGGTTTCTTTTGGCCGACTGCTTTGGATGACGCCAAGGGGTTAGTTAAACATTGTATAGGATGCCAACTCTTCAGCTCCAAGCAACACATGCCGGCTTCAGCACTCAAGACCATTCCCCTCACTTGGCCCTTCACCGTTTGGGGACCGGACATGGTGGGCCCATTCAAGACGGCGCGCGGCAGCATGACACATCTGCTTGTTGCCGTGGACAAATTCACCAAATGGATTGAGGCAAAGCCGATCAAGAAGCTGAATGGGCCGACTGCCGTAACATTTATCGCAGATATAACAACTCGGTACGGCGTGCCACACAACATCATCACCGACAACGGCATGAATTTCGCCAAGGGAGCCTTGGCACGTTTCTGCGCGACGCAAGGCATCCGGTTGGACCTAGCGTCCGTTGCCCACCCGCAGTCAAACGGCCAGGTCGAGCGAGCCAGTGGCCTCATCCTTTCCGGCATCAAGCCCCGACTGGTCGTACCACTGGAGCGTTCAGTCGGCTGTTGGCTCGATGAGCTGTCGGCCGTCCTCTGGAGTCTGCGCACTACACCAAACAAGTCAACCGGCTTCACTCCTTTCTTCCTCGTATATGGTGCCGAGGCGGTCATCCAAACTGACATCGAGTTCGACTCGCCTCGGGTAACCATGTACACGGAAGCCGAGGCCAAGGAAGCATGAGAAGACGGCGTCGACCTGCTGGAAGAAGGTCGGCTGTTAGCCCTCAGCCGGTCCGCCATCTATCAGCAGGGCCTGCGCCGCTACCACAGCCGGAAGGTCAAGCCAAGATCCTTCCAAGAGGGCGATCTTGTGCTCCGGCTGATCCAGCGAACAGCCGGCCAGCACAAGCTCTCGTCCCCTTGGGAGGGCCCCTTCGTCATCAGCAGAGCCTTAGGCAACGACTCCTACTACCTGATCGACGCGCAGAAGCCGAAGGCACGAAAGAGAGACGACTCCGGCAAGGATTCGGAACGACCATGGAATGCCAACCTCCTCCGAAGGTTTTACAGTTGAAATGCAGTATGTATCACGCTAACTTTTGTACTAAGTACGAGACAATAGGCCCCCCGAGGAGAGCTCGGGGACTGCCATCTTTTATCTATGAATGAAAAGTATCATGCTTATGACCTTGTCATTACATTCACTTTTTCCGTCCGGCACCGGGTTTGACTAGTCGGCCCGGGGACTGGCCGCCTGGAGTTATATTAGAAGTCCTACCCGCAGTCAGACAAGTAGTGTGCCGGCTCCCAAGCCTTCTCTTGCCAAAAGTCGCAGTTCGAAGAACCGGCTGTCCGGATGGCAAGAGTTAAAGGCAGGAAAGAGCGCCCACACGAAAAACGGCTAGGGACTAACGACTAATATAACAAAAAGCTGGTTTTTCTCCTACCGCCAACCGACTACCAGAGTAGTCGGCCGGCCGACTTCCATTCACCTTGCTTCAATCTAAGAAAGCTCGAGTACTTGCCTTCCCAAAAGGGGAAGGCGGCAAAGGAAACAGCCTAAGGATGAAAAAGCATACATGAATGGAAACCAAACACGCACACAATAATATTTACATAAAAGACCTTCAAAAGGCCAGCATTCAACATAATTCGAATACACCCCCAGTGGGTGGAACTGCACAAGTTTAATAAAGTTGTTCAAAAGGCAACAAGCAGGAAAAAACAAGGACGGCAGACTAAGCCAAGGGAGCGACTGGCGAGTCGGGCAGGTCGGTGGAGACGGCAGTGCCGGCTGGAGGAGTGGCCGGCTGGCGAACCTCGGCATGATCACCGCCTCCCGCAGAGGGCACGCTAGCACGCGCCTTGTTGCCGGAGGCACGATCTGGCTGAGGCTGGCTGCCCGCTTCACCAGTCGGCTCAACATCTTCGCCTTCCTCTCCTTCGTCGTCTTCGCCTTCATCGCTGGAGGCGATCTCCTCTGCCGAGTCTTCACCCGCTGCCGGGTCCAGCCCGAACCACTCCTCCGGCTAGGCAACGCCGTCGTCATTAATCTCAGGAGCGAAGACGCTGATGTCAGTACACTCGGCGATCGTCGAAGCGCGCTGAGCGATAGCTGGCCGCACCTCCTCCATCTCTTCGTCGGCCTCCAGCCGCCAAGTGCGCAGCTGGTCCAGGTTCAGCCCCGGATACCAGGCTCGGACGAACTCCAGCACCCGCCCTGCTCCAAGCCGGGCTGCCGACGCCTTCCAGGCCTCGAAGCGGCCAACCGCCACCTCCAGCCAGTCGGCAGTCCGACTCGAGGTGCGGGGAATCGTCTCGCTTGGCCAGAGGGCGGCTAACACCTGCGCCCCGGAGGGCTGGAGGCCGCGGAGCATATGGTGAGCCGGCTACAGCCGAGCTTGGACTGCCAAGAGCTGCTCCTCAAGCGTCCGGCTTGCGTCCGGCGCGATTTCAGTCCCCGCCTGCCGGCGTGCCTCGCGATGGGCCTCGATGGATTGGGTGGCGAAGACGGAGTAGCCGGGAAAGTAGTCTGCACAGAGAACAAAAAGAAGCACAAGTCAGAACACAAATCAGGGATCAAGGGGCAAGCAGGGAGTCAAGAAGGCGGCTTACCGTCGATCAGATCCTCAATACGACTGAAGCCCTCGCTCAGCACCTGCTTCGCTTCAGCCCAGCCCGCCGCTTCGGTCTCAAACTCGGCCTTTAGGGCGTCCTCGCTGTCCTGCGCCTTCTTCAGGGCCGCCTTGTGGCTCTCCTCCTGGTCGGCCAACTTCTTGGCCAGGCGGTCACGCTCCAGGACAAAGGCGTTGTACTCGGCTTCCTGGGCGCGAAGGGCGGCCTGGGCCCCGCTGAGCTGCCCCCTCAACTCGGCATTGGCTCCTGCAAGCATGAAGACAAAGGAAAAATTAATAAGGAAGAAGTCGTCAAGGAAGATCCGACCCGGCTGCTCAGTAGTCGGCCCGAATCTCGGGGACTACACCCAGTGGGTGCGCTAACGCGCCCCCACAGGAGATGAACAAGACAAACACGCACTCCGACTGCTGGTCAGGTCCTCGGTTCTCCGGCCCAGCTCCTGAGCCTGGGAGTTGAAGGCGGCTGCGCGGAGGTTATGATACTCCTGGAAGATTATACAGGAGGAGAGGATAAGTTAAGTTGTCAGGACCTAGTAAGTTCCAAGCCGCCTGCGCAGCAGCCGACTCGGAACTCGGGGACTACACCCAGTGGGTGCGCTGACGCGCCCCCACGAAAGAAATCAAAAGAGCAAAATAACCAAGGCCAGAAGACTCACCCGGATGACGGCCCACGTCGAGAGAAACTCTTGAGTGTATCACTGCAGCGAGGCGGCCTGAGCTTGAAGCCGGTTCCGGACCTCCTGGGCCGCCGCGTTCAGCTCGCCCGTCCCCCCGCTGGGAGTCCACTCGGACGTGCTGGCGCTGGCCGCCTCTAGGGCCTCCGCCGTCTGGCTGGCGCCCTCTGCTCGGTGCGGTTCCGGCGCGGAGGCGCCACCCCCTGCGCGCCGGCGCAATGCCGGCTACACCTCGAGGCCGGCCCCTGCCTCCGACTCGCCCCCGGACGGCTGCTCTGGCGCCGTAGCTGATTGGCCGCTTTGGCCCGCTCCAGTCGGCGCCGTCTGCGGTGCCCCCTCCATGAAGATCGCGTGGTCCTCCCTCCTCTCCATCATCGGCGGGCCTTGGTCGACCTCCTCCGACGGGAGCACGGGAATGTCGGGGGCCACGGCACGGAGGGGAACGACGAGCATCGGAGGCTGGTTGTGCGAGGCCTCCGCCTCCGTCTCCGCGGCTCCCGCCTTCGCCCGGGCCTTGGCCGCCGTGTCGGCCTGCTCCTTCGTTGCCTGGGCGGTCCTTCGCTCCGCCGCCTCCCGCTCCTCCTGCGCCTCCCGTGTATTCCGCTCCGTGGCCTCCCTAAGGTCGGCGCGGGGATCCACGCGGCGGGAGCTTGAGGACCCTTCAGTCGGCCCGACTACGGAGCCGTCAGGACCTCGCTCAAGGGAAAGCGGCGCCCTGTCCGGCAAGCAAAGAAAGGTTTAGAAGAGCTTCGGTCGAAAAAGACAACAAAAAAATATATGCAAGGCATTAGACGACTTACGCCGAGATCGCCTGCGGCTGCTTTACCGCCTTGCGGAAGCGGGCCGCCTTCGCGGCCGCCTCATCCCGCTTGGTCGCCGTCGTGGAAGCCTTGGATTTCTTCGGTTGGCTGCCGAAGAAGGTCGACGCGGCCCGGCGCTTCTGCGCGCCGCCACGGGCAGCCGGCACGGCAGACGAGCCAGCGCCTTGAAGATCAGGCGCCGGCTGGCGGCGCGGGGCGGCTTCGACCTCATCGCCGTTCGGCCAGTCTTTGAAGCCGGCCTCGACTCCCGTGCCTCCGGCCTCGTCACCTTCCCCCATGATGGAGTCTTCCATGGCGGCCGCTCCCAGGTCTGGATCGTTGACATCGTCCACCGTGCGGTCGGGGAGGAGTTGGCGCTCTACCCCCGTGGCCCCGGCTGTCGGCGGAAGAAGAGGGTTCTGCTAAAGGCAAACCAATTGATCAAGAGTCGGCTATCATGAGGCCGGCTACAAAAAGGAAGAAAAGAAGAAAGAACTTCCGGCAGGCAGAGGGTTGGCGCAGGAATACGGCTCCTTGCCATATCGCCAATCCTCGGCGAGCTTGCAGTTGGAGATATAGTTCACCATGTAAGACACCTCTGCATGAGGCATCTCCCTGGTGCTCAGCCGGCACGGGTCGAAGCGGCCGCTCATCTGGCAGATCATGTGAGGCCGGCCTTGGAGCGGAAGTACCCGGCGCTCCACGAAGGCGGCCACCAAGTTGGCTCCGGTCGGGCCCTCCGACTGGATCATCACCCGAAGCCAGGAGACGGCTGCGTTCCCGGCCTAGGACAACTACCTGGCCCGGTAGCTCCACGAAGGTTACCTCCCAGCCAGCGGGCCGGCTACGTAAGCCGGCAGGTTGATGTAGTCGCCTTGCTGAGCGACGTTCTTCACGTAGAAGTAGGACTTCTGCCAGAGCTTCACCGACTGGATCAGCGGGATGGACGGGAACGGATTGTTCTCGCTCGCCCGCCTCATGGCAATGAAGGCTCCGCAGGGGGCACGCACGCCCGCGACGACGGTGCCGAGCTTGCTTTGGAAGAATTCCCCCCAGAACTCGAGAGTGGGGAGAACCCCAAGAAAGCCCTCGCACAGGGTGACGAAAGCCAACAGCAGCATCACCGCGTTGGGCGTAAGGTGATGCGGCTGAAGGTGGTAGAATTCGAGGAAGGCTCGAAGGAACCCGCTCGCCGGGAGGCCAAAGCCGCGCAGGCAGTGCAAGCGGAAGATCACCCGCTCGCCCTCCTCCGGTGCCGGCGAAATCTCCGTCACCGGCGCTTGACGAACCCGCACTAAGTTCTCGCTCGGCAGGCGCCGCGTCCGGCGGAGGAACTCGACGTGGTCCTCATGGACGTTGGAGCCATCCCACGAGCTTGACAGCGCAATGGGAGCGATGCGGCGGAGAGCAAGACGAAGCGACGGCGGAACGGCACGGCAAAGGGTTGCTGCGGCGGGGAGCAAGACGAAGCGACGGTGGAACGGCGCGGCAAAGGGTTGCTGCGGCGAAGAGAAGAAGAAGGAGGGCAAGAAGGGGTGGAGTGAGGGAGAGCGTGTGAGCCTCTGCCGCTCCCCCTCCTCCTCCTACTTATAGACCTGTGTGGCGGAGCTGAGGAGGCGCGGCGTGGGGGAACGTGGGGATCAACTGCGCCCACTCCCCCACGTCCCGCGATTATTATGCCCTGATGGCATAATAAAATCGCCGCGGGAAGACAAGCGGTCCAAGTGGGCTGCAGAAGATCCACGCTCGGGCCAAGGCCTACGAGTGGCGGGCCCAGGCCTGCGGTGGTGTCCCGTCGCGCGTGTGTGTTGGCAGGATTTCCTTGCCACGTGGCCCGCGGAATGGCGCGCGGTCAGCTCGCAGGGCGACCCACGTTCCAGCCTAGAAAAATGGAGCTTTTCGAAGACGGCGTGCACAAGCAAAGCCGGCCCCTCGGGATAGGAAGCTGAGCTAGCTTCTCGTCCCTTTGTCAGCCTCGAAGCTCGATCAACTTCGGGGACTACTGTCGGAGTAAATGACCATGGGTAGCCTAGCCGGCTCCCCCTGGCCCTTCTGAAAAAATTACGAGCCGATTCAGCCCTCAAGAATCCAAGACATGGGGCCGCCTTCCCCTTGCCATCTGTCTCCCAGGCGGGCTATCATAAGGCGGCCCGACTTCAGCCCTCATGAAGAAAGCCGCGGGAGGGCCGGCTCCGAGAAGCCGGCCACGAGAAGGCCGACTCCAAGAAGTCGGCTCCCACAAAGCGGTCAATATCGTACCCTCGAATTCTGCATCCACATAACGGCGATGAGACGGGGCGTGGCTACAGTAAAGCCTGCCACCCCCGAATCCCGGAGCACGCCTGGCACAGTGCACCGTACGGGTGGCCATGACCCGTCCGGCGCGGCACTATTGCCACGTTGACCCTGATGTCATCCACGACGGGCTGCCAGCATGGCCCACGGGCGGTGGGCCCCTTCGGGCAGAGAGACACCCGAAGGCGGCCAGGCCTCCCCCAGTCGGCCCAAGATAGATCCGGCTCCCCACTGCCGGCTTGCCACCTCCCTCGAAGAAGACGCCCCATTAAGGAGACAAGACGCGGTGAGGCTACAGCAATCACCCGCCGGACGGCGGCACTATAGCCACGCCCACCTCGGCGAAGCCCTCGTCACCAAGATTGAGCAACAGTAACCAGCCCCCGACAAGGCCCTAGACAGTGGGGCCTGCCTGTCGACCAAGGAGCCGGCAGCCGGCGGGCCCTAGTAGTCGGCGCAGAAGCCGGCGAGTGTAGACACATACGGCTAGGTCCCACGCCCAGCCGGATTACCATTGTACCCCCGGGGGGTAGGCCTATATAAACCCCCCGGGACACCCATGCAAAGGGTTGATCCCTGCAAGTCTTAGACACCACATAGCAAGGAGAAGAGAGCAAGCCGTGCCCTTCTTCCTCCTCTCACCGAACAGCTCAAGGAGCATCGTGTAGCTACTTGTTCATCTAGTGACCATGCGGAGACCCCGCAGAGCAGCAGTAGGGGTGTTATCTCCATAGAGAGCCCCGGAGCTGGGTAAGATTCGCCGGCGTGCATGTCTTCGCCTCATCCCGTTTCCAGGCACTGGCGACGTCTTACTGGCTCCCACAATGATAAGCCACCCATTGGCATATGTCGCACCTACCACCCGACAATGTTTTTACTAAACAAAAGAAATAACTGCTTCCATTAGCAGTAGCAGTTTTCCCCAAAACACGCTGTAAATAAGTTAGCTATAGCGCATCTTCTGTACGTGTGCTACTGCTAGTTCGAGTTAACCACCCCCCGCATCAAAATTTCGCTAAGTCCTCCTTTCCTCCCCACCGGCCTGTTCCCCTACTCCCTGTCGCCGCCGCCCAAGCCCGAGCGCGCCTGCGCCCTCATCGCCGCCGCCGCCGCCCGCCCTCAACCTCACCGCCGCCGCTCTCGACCACACTGTCGCCGCCCTCGACCTCACCGCCGCCACCCTCGACCGAGCCCGCCGAGCCCACCGCCCAGGACCGCCGCCCTCCCGATCCCGAGCCCGCCCTCGC
>NC_041388.1:417773848-417778819 GCF_002162155.2 Triticum dicoccoides | reverse complement strand
CGTCGCCGAGCACCTCCCCGCCACCGTCTCTCCCTCTGTAAGCCCCCCACCCCTCCCCAACCTCCTCTCTCTTTGCTTAGTTAGTAGATGATTTTAGTAGTAGTAGATGTTAATTTAGGGTTCATAGATAATGATTTTTAGAAGTAGTGCATATTAATTACTAGTAGTGATGGTAAACTAGTTGTATAATTAGCAGTAGTACATGTTAATTAGTAGTAGATGTAGTAGTTAGATGTTAATTAGTAGTAGTAGATGTGCTAGTTTCTTTCTATTTATAGTAAGTTTATATTTAGTTAGAACTTGTTGAATTAATAGAACTAGTTTAGTTTTAGTTGAACTAGTTAAGTTTTAGTTGAACTAGTATAGTAAGTAAATTAATAACTAGTTGAACTACTTAATTTTTAGAAAGAACTAGTTTTTTTCTTTTTATACTAAGTTTATATTTAGTAAGAACTAGTTGAATTAATAGAACTACTTGAACATGCCATATTTGGTGTTATTTTTTAGTTTAAGCAATTTTTTCATGTTTTGGTTACACCTCCAAGTGGCCTATGTTTTGCCGGAGTGTTGATTAATTTCCGTTCCAGCAAATTTCAGACGCTCGATATGTCCTTTTTTAGCAAAGGTCATGCCGGATTTTTCCATGAATTCTGGCATGACTTGTGCTAGAATATGTACAAGTTTAATCTTTGAATTATGAACGTAGGAAATATCGTACTCGGACGACGACAATCTCCCGGGGGAGTGCAGTTGGTGCCACGATGATCGAGGTATGTGCGACAGGTTCGTTCAGCTGGATGAAGATCCGCGCTTCAGCATTAAGCTCGAGGAGACCTTCGATGTTGAAACGGTACGCAACAACGACAAGTGTTTTTTTCGTAATTAAGCATGACTTCAACTATTTCAACGTCTAATTTTCATCTTTTACAATTCAACTAGCTTATCCCATGCCATGCAAGACGCTATGTCTTGGAGAGGATGGGTTTTGAAGACCATGAAAATTTTCAAACAAAGAAAATACACCTAAGGACCCATCATGATATCGATTTCGAAGTAAATCTGTACAATTCTCAGAGCGTAACCCATTTTGGTTGCCAAAATTGGGAAGCACTTTGCAAAATGTATGGTTTTTATGAGGGTGTGATTGTCATCATGGATCTTGGTGATCCTGACATCGAGCAAGACAATATGGACATTTGGGTCCTTGTTGATACGCTTCCGATTCTACCGCAATGTGAGTTTCTCAAACATAGTTATTAACTAATTTATATTGTTTATTTCAAAATAGTTGACACCTTATTTCCATTGACAGCTTATTTTGAATCTTCAAAGAATGTGCAGAAGATGGTAGACAAAACCCACTACACTGATGGCTCCGAATTAACTTATAAGGAGAAAAATCATCTGATTGCTTATTGTACTTTTTTTGAGAATTACAATACCTATTATCGAACTCCTCCAAATTATGGTGAATACATGCCACTAGTGCACGTGTTGAACCACGATAACTTCTATGGAGATACCCTGGTAAGATATTTTACTATTACGACATCCGTGCATCTTTTGCATACTTCTAAAACTAATACATCATTGCTAACTACGAAGTTATTACTATGTTTTTCAACAGAAAATCCCGATGGATTGTGTGCCTCATCTGATGTATTACAATGGTCGCCTTGAAGTTCTGAACCTACAGCCAGGTCATCCTACGGATCTCACCTGTGCATATCGAATTTCTGAAACTGGTGAACACATGCTAATCAAAGAGTGGAAAAAATGTTTGGACATTCGTAAGGAGGTTCTTGGAAGCAACATTAAGAGAAAGGCAAGAATTGGAGACAGGATAATCTGCATTCTCCATAATGGAGAGCGAGGGGCTATCTTGTTTTTTGCTATTTTACGTTAGAGAATATAGTGGGTCCTAAGAGAATGTAGTAGGTCCTATGAGGTACAATATGTTTATTATGTGATACAATGTGTTAGAGTGGAAGATGTGAGGAGTACTTGTGATTACGACTAGTGACCAATGATATGATGATGATGATGATAAGTTGTTAATGATATGATGATGATGATATTTATTATATCATTGGGTGAAAGAACCGCGGATTAGTTTCAAGTGGATGTCTGTCCACTTGAAACTAGTCCACACGATTCTTTCACCCCGTGATGTAATAACTCATTATGATGTAAAAACAATTTGTAAATTCCTGTTGTATGAAAATTTGTGTAAAGGTGTACGAATACAACATGAAATAAAAAAGAAATAAAATACGAAATAATAGTAGCAGCGCGGGCAGAGAGAAGCGCTACTACTAATTACCAGCAACGCTCCTCCTGGAACTCGCTGCTACTAAGTCGATTTAGCCGTAGCGTGGGTGGAGGCATGCTACTGCTATTCATTAGCTGTAGCGCTTATCAGTAGCGCACCACCCCGCGCTACTGATAGGTCTAAAACCCGCGCTGCTGCTATCCTTTTCCCTAGTAGTGTTACCTTTACTACCTGTGTCGGGTTATCAAGACCATGAGTTTCTTCAACAGACGGTAAATTAAGACCGTGTATTTCTTCAATAGGAGGTAAATTCTTAACATCTTCAGCTTCAATACCTTTTTCTTTCATAGATTTCTTTGCGTCTTGCATATCTTCAGGACTGAGAAATAGAACACCCCTTTTCTCCGGAGTTGGTTTAGGAATAGGCTCAGGAATTGGCTCCGGAGGTGTCCAATTATTTTCATTTTTCAACATATTATTCAATAGAATTTCAGCTTCATCCGGTGTTCTTTCCCTGAAAACAGAACCAACACAACTATCTAGGTAATCTTTGGAGGCATCGGTTAGTCCATTATAAAAGATATCAAGTGTTTCATTTTTCTTAAGAGGATGATCAGGCAAAGCATTAAGTTTGGAGAAGCCTCCCCCAAGCTTGTGGGAGACTCTCTTCTTCAATTTGCACAAAATTATATATATCCCTTAAAGCAGCTTGTTTCTTATGAGCAGGGAAATATTTAGCAGAGAAGTAATAAATCATATCCTTTGGACTACGAACACAACCAGGATCAAGAGAATTAAACCATATCTTAGCATCACCCTTTAATGAGAACGAAAATATTTTAAGGATGTAAAAGTAACGAGTTCTCTCATCATTAGTGAATAGGGTGGCTATATCATTCAATTTAGTAAGATGTGCCACAACAGTTTCAGATTCATAACCATGAAAAGGATTAGATTCAACCAAAGTAATTATGTCAGGATCAACAAAGAATTCATAATCCTTATCAGTAACAAATATAGGTGAAGTAGCAAAAGCAGGGTCAGGTTTCATTCTAGCATTTAGAGATTGCTTACTCCATTTAGCTAATAACCTTTTGAGTTCATTTCTATTTTTGCAAGCTAAAATAGCTAAAGAAGCTTCTTGATAAAAAACAGAACCCTTAGGAATAATAAGTGATTCTTCATCATCACTTTCATCAGTATCATCAGATTCAATATTTTCAATTTCTCTAGCTCTAGCAAGTTGTTCGTCAAGAAATTTAGCAAGTGGCACGGTAGTATCAAGCATAGAAGTAGTTTCGTCATAAGTATCATGCATAGCAGAAGTGGCATCATCAATAACATGTGACATATCAGAACAAATAGCAGAACCAGGTGTAGGTGTCGCAAGCTTACTCAAAACAGAAGGTGAATCAAGTGTAGAGGTAGATGGCAGTTCCTTACCTCCCCTCGTAGTTGAGGGATAGATCTTGGTTATTGGATCTTTCAAGTTCTTCATAATGATAAGTAGATATATATCCCAAGTTACTCAAAAAATAGAGCTATGCTCCCCAGCAACGGTGCCAGAAAATAGTCTTGATAACCCACAAGTATAGGGGATCGCAACAGTTTTCGAGGGTAGAGTATTCAGCCCAAATTTATTGATTCGACACAAGGGGAGCCAAAGAACATTCTCAAGTATTAGCAGCTGAGTTGTCAATTCAACCACACCTGGAAACTTAATATCTGCAGCAAAGTGTTTAGTAGCAAAGTAATATGATAGTAGTGGTAACGGTAGCAAAAGGTAACAATAGTAAAAGTAATATTTTTGGTATTTTGTAGTGGTGATAGCAATAGGAACAGAAAAGTAAATAAGCGAAGAACAATATATGGAAAGCTCGTAGGCAATGGATCGGTGATGGAGAATTATGCCGGATGCGGTCATCATGTAACAGTCATAACACAGGGTGACACAGAACTAGCTCCAGTTCGTCAATGTAATGTAGGCATGTTGTAACATCCCAAATTTTCAATTTGGAATGTTATACACTAGATCATCTTTGCATATCATATTTATTGCATTTTGGTTGATCCTAGAAATTCTTCGCAACTCAAGGACCCTCAGAGACAGAGTTGGGGATCTCGTTATTTTCATATTTGAGTTGTCTCAAATTTAAAAAAAATAGGATCATTTGATTTTATTTATTTTATCTTCAATAATTTCCATTGCAAAAATATGAGAGAGGGAATAAAATGACTTTCCCAAAATAAAGAAATATTGAGTATTTAATAAAAAATCAAATAAGATTTTATTTGGTTTTATTTGCTCTTTTATTTGAATTTAGGAAAAATGCGCGTTTGTCAAAATTGCATTTAGGCCCCAAATAAATGTTCATCCTATGCGGCTTGATTTTAGAAGTCGGGGAAAATTTATTTCTGGATTTTTGGAGTCCGTTTAGTATTTCTTTTATTTGTTTTTCTGCGCGTTATTATTTAAAAAAACGCGAACCGACTCCGGGCCGTACCCGAGCGGGACTCCGCCCGGGGCAGCCTTTATAAGGCGCCCGCCCGAGCCAGCCAGCCCACCAGCGCCCCAGCCCGCCTCGAGCCCCGCGTCGCGTCCTAACCCTAACCCTAGGCCACCGCCGCCGCTGCCGCGCGCCGCCCTACGTCGCCCCGCCGCCTTGCCGCCGTCGCCGCTGCTGTGCGCCGCCCCGCAT
>NC_041388.1:417737361-417773187 GCF_002162155.2 Triticum dicoccoides | reverse complement strand
GCCGCCCTGCCGCCGCCTCGCCGCCCCGCGCCGCCTTGCCAGCGCCGCCCCGCCGCCCGCCGGACCCGCCGCCGAGGTAGCCGCCGTCGCCGGCGGTTTTCTTTAGAAAACCGCCCGGTTTTTTTTAAAAAGCCACGGTTTATTTTTTTAGATCCATTTTTTTAGAACGATTTTTTTCGGTTTAGGCTAATTAGCGAGCGTTCGCTCGTTCGTTCGTTTTAACGAACGTGTTCGTCGTTTAGATCCAGTTAACGAACGTTTGTTCGCTAAACTGCTCGTCGTTTTTTTTCTCGGATTAAATCCGCAATTTTTGTGATCGTGATTTCTGATCCGATTTTCGTTTTAGTATAACTTTTTGCTCGTTTATCGGAATCAGGCGATTCAAGCGCCTGGAGTTTCGTCTCGAAACCCTCTTTCCGTTTAACCAACTCAAACAAGTTTTAGCCACTGTAAAAATTGCCCTAGATCCAAAATATTAATCGAAGCCTGTTTCTTTTGCCGTTTGTCTCTCGTTGCTTCGTTCGATTTGATTTCTTTTTGCCAACCGAAGTCTTAAGTTGAACTTTCTGGTTAGATGTCTTATTTGAGTTTTACCTGTGCATTAGTTGAGTACTTATTGTATGCTTGTTTGTTTGCGATAGAGTACCCGGAGTGCGCCGCTTGTTACTTCAAATCACTAAGTTTCACGGATCATCACCAAGGCAAGTAACACTTTGATCATACCTTCTACTACCCAGTTTTATTGCATTAGATCAATCCCCACATATTGCATGATTAGGATCTAAATAAATTGTTGGTTTGGGAAGTAGTTGAGGTAGTACCTATTACCTGTTTATTATCAATCCTTTAGGAGTTACTTCTACGTTTGCTTCTTATTGCTATGCTATGCTAGTAGACGTGGATTGGGTGAGTGATATCCATGACAGATGTGAGATTTTTAAATCAATGGTTTATCTAAGGTGGCAACTTAAATACACATCTGGGTGGATTGAGGTACCTGGGTATTCCAGGATTGCCTGTTTTTTTGTGGACCGCCACCCAGGCCCAAAGGGATCATAGATTTTTCATGCTAGAAACTTCCGTGTGCAGCCACAAGCTATTATGGGCTCTAGCATAGTTGACTAAGTCGTGCGAACTCTTATAGTGGTAGACTAGTAGATGTAGGGGATGTAGGTGGTACGGTCTACCCATCGTAAGGTGCTAGCGCTTCTGAAAGAGTATTTCTCGGTCATCCGTTTCTCAAACACCATGTAGTGCGAGAATCCCAATGGAAGAGATCGAGTCTTGTGGGGAAAAGTGCGCAAACCTCTGTAGAGTGTATAAACTAATCATGGTTAGCCGTGTCCCCGGTTATGGACATCTTGAGTATCTAGTACTTGGATTATCATGTGAATCTCAACATGTTACTATAAAATTTAATTGATGGGTTTGTTTAATGATGTTACTTAATTGTGATTGAGGATGCTGTCAACCATTCTCAATGTTCAACAACCACCATAATAGTTAAATAAAATTTATTCCTTTGCAGTAGGGAAAAATTGGCTTGACGCAAAACTGTAACCATAGAGCTTTCCACCAGCCAAATATGCATATAGTATAGCTGTTTCATTCCATTACTCTCTATGTGTTACATTGCCAGCATATTCCATGTGGTGGCCCGTTTTCGGGCTGCAACGTTAATGTTGCAGACTTTTGAGACGACGATTAAGGAGTTTTAGGTCGTGGTTCTATACTCAGTGATGCCGTTGGAGTTGATGGACCCATGTATCTTCAAGGCCTTCCGCTGTTATCATTATTAGATGGCCTTAAGCCATATTTACTGTAATAAGTTCTCTATTGAGACACTTGATGTAATAAGTGTGTGATTGCTACTCTGTTATAAATCCTTCAAGTACTGTGTGGTGTCAGCATTACTGATCCAGGGATGACACCGGAGCATAGAGATTGGACCGTTTGAGGTCTGGTTGCTACAAGATGGTATCAGAGCACACGCTGAGTGTAGGACATGACCACTAAGGTAAAGACCTAGATCACTACTCACTCTCTTCTCTTCTGACCTCTCATCTTTTCTACTCTTTAGGATGGCAGATGCAAGGAACAAGTTTACGCAACTAGATGAAGATACACCCTTTGGACGTCACTTGAAGGAAGTCACTAGATACCTGAACATAGGAGTACCAAGCTTCACCGAAACCTACAACGCCACTTTACCTGAAGAAGAATGCTGGATGATTCAGGTTCAAGTTCCAGGAAGGACGTTTATGCCAGTCACTGAGCCCATAGAGTTTTCTTTTGATGCACCAACATGGAGTCTAGGAAAGAGCATGGTAGCTCACATCGCCATGTGACGCATTGGAGAAGTCTACCGCAATGATCTCAAGGATACTATCTACCAGATTTGTGGGTGCCGAGATGAGCACTGGGAGATGATCAGCACCAAAAAGGATAGATCAATTGCAGCTTTTATCCAGGAGTTAAACCAACACATTCGACGTCATGAGAACCAGATGTGCGCCGACATGATAGACCTGAAGAAGGCAAGGACAAGAATCAAGGAACTGGAGGAAGAACTCAAGGCTACACGTGAAGATTATGAAGAGGAAATTGAAGTATTAGTTTATAAGAATGCCGACCTAACAATGAAGATTGGAATATTTATGGGAGGCCCTACGCCAGTAGATGAAGACGAAGAACCCAAGGAGATTCGCCCAGAAGACTACATCATCATCGACGACACCGACTCGGATACAGATGATAGCGATGATGACTATGTTGATGAAGCCGGAGCAGATATCACGGAGTCTGCAACCGAAGAATATTTCTAGTAGACCACCTCATCAGTAGTAGTAGTCCACCATGTAAATATAGTAGTCCGAGCACTTTTGCGATAGTTAGATCGATTGTATGCCCTTGTTTGATTGAATGAAGTGAATTGTTTGCTTTTGCCTCATGTGCATATGGGTAGTGTTTTCTCTTTAGACCCCCTCTATTCTTAAATCTCATCTTTTCTAAACCCTCAGATGCCTCCGAGACATGACCCCAGATTTACCTTTCCACCGGAGCTCACCTAGTTGATCTAGCAGCAGAACACGTTGATGCAGTTGCTAGTCTAGAATCAGAATCAGGGGAACAACAACAACAACCCACCACCACCACCACTTGCTGATCACTTAGCCCATTTTCTTAGGCTGAATCCGTTGGTGTTTTCCAGTAGCACCAAGCCGATAGTAGCAGATGATTGGCTCCGCAAGATAGCTAGAGAGTTGACCACAGCAGGATGCACGGATGCGGAGATGGTGAAGTTTTCCGCACATCAGCTTGAAGGACCTGCAGTATCATGGTGGGAGAATTTCATAGCCACTTTCCCTATCGATACTGTCACGTGGGACCGGTTTCAGCAGGCTTTTAGAACTGCCCATGTTTCAGCAGGAGCTATGGCCATGAAGAAGCGAGATCTTCGCAACTTGCGCCAAGGAGGACTGACAGTTGGCCAGTATGTGGAGGACTTTAGTAAGCTAGCACGTTATGCCCCAGATGACGTTGCTACGGATGCAGCTAAGCAGGAGAAGTTTCTGGAAGGACAGAATGATGAGTTGAGCATGCAGTTGATGGTAGCAACCTTCAACAACTACCAAGAGTTGGTAGATCGTGCTCTTATGATTGAAGGGAAGCAGCAGCAAATTGAAAATCGCAAGAGGAAGTATACACAAGGAAAGTACAATTCAGGAGCTCAGCAGAAGCCACGATTTACCCCTAGACCGGGAGGACATTTTCAGCATACCCATGAAGGAGGTAGCATGCACAATCACAATGGCCCCAGGAATGGTAATGGGAATGGAGGAAGCAACGGCCAGAACCGCACCAACCCATCAACCCCAGCCAAGAAAGACATGAGCCAAGTCACTTGCTTTAAGTGCCAGAAGACCGGACATTATGCCAATGAATGTCCTGAATCATAGAATGCAAATGGCAATGGAAGCTCTGGGAAGAAGTTGAACCCTTTCAACAGGGGACAGGTGAACCATGTTAGTGTGGAGGAGGTTGAAGAGCAGCCGGATGCAGTAATCGGTAAGTTTTTGGTTAAGTCATTTACTGCACTCGTTCTTTTCGATACTGGTGCATCACATTCATACATATCAAGGGGATTTGTGGATAAGTATAAACTGCCAACCCAAGCCCTTAGGTCACCCATGTTAGTAACCTCGCCTGGAGCAGAATATATGGCTAGTCTATGGTGTGATCGGTTACAATTAAGGATTGATAACTATGTTTTTCCCTCAGACCTAATAGTATTGGAATCCCAAGGATTGGATGTGATATTAGGCATGGATTGGTTATCAAAGTATGAAGGGAATATTGAATGTGCTAGTAAGTCAATTTTGCTTACCACCCCAGAAGGGAGAAGGATCAAGTATGTATCCCGACATGTGCCAAAGAGGACTCAAGTAAATTGCTTAACAGGAGTTGTGCAGGAGGAAGTACCAGTAGTGAAGGATTTCCCCGAAGTATTTCCAGAAGAGTTGCCGGGCATGCCACCAGATAGAGATATTGAGTGTTTGATTGAGCTATTGCCAGGCACAGGGCCAATATCAAAGAGACCATATAGGATGCCTGCAAAGGATTTGGTGGAAATTAAGAAGCAAATTAAGGAGTTACTGGATAAAGGTTATATTCACCCAAGTTCTTCACCTTGGGGATCGCCAGTACTTCTAGTGGAGAAGAAGGATGGATCGTTAAGGATGGTTGTCGATTATCGAGGATTGAATGAAGTAACCATCAAGAACAAGTACCCACTACCGATGATCAATGATCTGTTTGATCGATTGCAAGGAGCTAAGGTATTTTCCAAGGTCGATCTGTGATCAGGATACCACCAGTTGAAGATTCGAGAACACGATATACCCAAGACGGCTTTTACCACCAGGTATGGGATGTACGAGTATACCGTTATGTCATTTGGTCTAACTAACGCACCTGCATATTTTATGAACATGTTGAACAAGGTGTTTATGGAGTTCTTGGGTAAGTTCGTCGTAGTGTTCATTGATGATATCCTAGTTTACTCAAAGAATGAAGAGGAGCATAAGGAACATTTGCGTTTGGTTCTTGGAAAGCTCAGGGAACATCAACTATATGCCAAGTTTAGCAAATGTGAGTTTCAGTTGAAGGAAGTTGGATTTCTCGGACACGTTATATCCAGAGAAGGTATAGCAGTAGACCCCACTAAAGTTTATACCGTGACCAAGTGGGAAGCACCAACCATCGTGGAAGAGATCCGGAGTTTTCTTGGACTCGCAAGATACTACCGGAGGTTTATTGAGAATTTCTCAAAGATTGCGAAGCCTATGACTGAGTTGTTGAAGAAGGATACCAAGTTCATATGGATAGAGGAATGTGAGGCTAGTTTTCAGGAGTTGAAGAAACATTTGGTTACTTTACAAGTATTGATTCTACCAGACCAGACCAAGGATTATGAGGTGTATTGCGATGCTTCACGTCGAGGACTTGGAGCAGTGCTTATGCAGGAAGGGAGAGTTGTTTCATATGCCTCACGACAGCTTAAGCCTCATGAGTTGAATTATGCTACGCATGATTTGGAGTTAGCAGCCGTAGTGCATGCACTGAAGACTTGGAGACATTTTCTGATGGAAACCATTGCGAAATGTACACGAATCATAAGAGTCTGAAGTATATTTTCACACAGAAGGAGTTGAACCTCAGACAAAGGAGATGGTTGGAGCTCATCAAGGATTATGATATGAAATTGCATTATCACACCGGAAAGGCTAACGTAGTAGCTGACGCATTAAGCCGTAAGAGCCATGTCAACACCCTAATGACGGGAGAATTACCAAGGGAGTTAGCCGAAAATCTTCGAGAGATATGTTTAGAAATAGTCTCGAGAGGCTATGTAGCAGCATTGGAGATTTAGTCTACTTTGATGGATAAGATCAGAGAAGCCCAAAGGACTGACAAGGAGATTGCTTTTATTAAGGAGAAAATTAGCAAAGGAAAAGCTAAGGGATTTCGTGAGGATGAGCACGATACCTTATGGTTTGAAGACCGTGTTTATGTGCGAAATGATCCGGAGCTTAGGAAGCTAATTCTGCAAGAGGCCCATGATTCACCATATTCGATTCACCCAGGAAATACCAAGATGTATTTGGATTTGAAGGATATTTTCTGTTGGACCGGAATGAAGAAGGATATTGCGGAGTACGTAGCAGTTTGTGATGTATGTCAGAGAGTGAAGGCAGAGCATCAGAAGCCAGCAGGATTGCTACAACCATTGCCGATACCCGAATGGAAGTGGGATAAGCTAGGCATGGATTTTATTACAGGATTGCCCAGAACACATTCAGGCTATGACTCAATATGGGTTGTAGTCGATCGTTTGACAAAGGTAGCTCATTTCATTCCAGTGAAGACTATCTATACCAGTGCAAAGTTGGCAAAGATATACATGACCAGGATCGTATGTCTGCATGGAGTTCCAAGGAGCATTGTATCAGATAGAGGAACCCAGTTTACTTCAAAGTTCTTGAATCAGTTGCATGAGACTTTGGGAACCAGACTAGAGTTTAGCACAGCTTTCCACCCGCAGGCAGATGGACAAATTGAGAGAGTCAACCAGATCTTGGAGGATATGTTAAGAGCTTGTGCGCTAGATTACGGATCTAGTTGGGATGAGAATTTGCCATATGCAGAGTTCTCTTACAACAACAGCTACCAAACCAGTTTGAAGATGGCCCCTTTCGAAGCCTTGTACGGAAGGAGGTGCAGGACCCCATTGTCCTGGGATGAAGTTGGAGATCGCCAGTTGTTTGGACCGGATCTGATAAAGGAATCTAAACAGAAAGTGAAATTAATTCGCGACAGGCTAAAGGTAGCTCAATCCAGGCAGAAGAGTTATGTAGATTCTAAATGCAAGGAGACATTTTACGAAGTCGGAGACCGATTTTATATTCGAGTATCACCACTTCGAGGAGTTAAGAGCTTTGGAGTTATGGGAAAGTTAGCGCCACGTTTTGTAGGCCCATACAAAGTATTGGAACGTATGGGAGAAGTAGCCTACAAGTTGGAATTGCCCGAATGATTGTCAGGAGTTCACGGCATATTTCATGTATCCCAGTTGACGAAGTGCCACGCGGAGATGGCTGACATACCACTGAGAGATACGGTACCACTGGAAGCAATTCAGTTGGACAGTGATTTGACCTATGAGGAGAAACCAGTTAAGATTCTAGAGTATGCCAGTCGAGTCACCCGCAGCAAGGTTATCAAGTTTTGCAAGGTTCAGTGGAGCCACCACACGGAGGATGAAGCCACCTGGGAACGAGAGGAAGATTTGCTGAAGGACCACCCTCACCTATTTTCTAGCCAACCCGAATCTCGAGGGCGAGATTCATCATAAGGGGGGTAGGTTTGTAACATCCTAAATTTTCAATTTGGAATGTTATACACTAGATCATCATTGCATATCATATTTATTGCATTTTGGTTGATCCTAGAAATTCTTCGCAACTCAAGGACCATCGGAGAGAGAGTTGGGGATTTCGTTATTTTCATATTTGAGTTGTTTCAAATTTTGAAAAAATAGGATCATTTGATTTTATTTATTTTATCTTCAATAATTTCCATTGCAAAAATATGAGAGAGGGAATAAAATGACTTTCCCAAAATAAAGAAATATTGAGGATTTAATAAAAAAATCAAATAAGATTTTATTTGGTTTTATTTGCTATTTTATTTGAATTTAGGAAAAATGCGTGTTTTTCAAAATTGCATTTAGGCCCCAAATAAATGTTCATCCTGTGCGGCTTGATTTTAGAAGCCGGGGAAAATTTATTTCAGGATTTTTGGAGTCCGTTTAGTATTTCTTTTATTTGTTTTTCTGCACGTTATTATTTAAAAAAACGCGAACCGACTCCGGGCCGTACCCGAGCGGGACTCCGCCCGGGGCAGCCTTTATAAGGCGCCCGCCCGAGCCGGCCAGCCCACCAGCGCCCCAGCCCGCCTTGAGCCCCGCGCCGCGCCCTAACCCTAAACCTAGGGCGACGCCGCCGCCCCGCCGCCTCGCCGCCGCTGCTCCGCGCCGCCCCGTGTTGCCCCGCCGACGCCTCGCCGCCCCGCGCCGCCTCGCCGGAGCCGCCCTACCGCCCGCCGTACCCGCCACCGAGGTAGCCGCCGTCCCCGGCGGTTTTGTTTAGAAAACCGCCCGGTTTTTTTTAAAAAAGCCGTGGTTTATTTTGTTTAGATCCGTTTTTTAGAACGATTTTTTCGGTTTAGGCCAATTAGCGAGCGTCCGCTCATTCATTCGTTTAAACGAACGTGTTCGTCGTTTAGATCCAGTTAACGAACGTTCGTTCATTAAACTGTTCGTCGTTTTTTTCTCGGATTAAATCCGTGATTTTTCTGATCGCGATTTCTGATCCGATTTTCGTTTTAGTATAACTTTTTGCTCGTTTATCGGAATCAGGCGATTCAAGCGCCTGGAGTTTCATCTCGAAACCCTCTTTCCGTTTAACCAACTCAAACAAGTTTTAGCCATTGGAAAAATTGCCCTAGATCCAGAATAGTAATCGAAGCCTATTTCTTTTGCCGTTTGTCTTTCATTGCTTCGTTCGATTTGATTTCTTTTTGCCAACCGGAGTTCTTAAGTTGAACTTTCTAGTTAGATATCTTATTTGAGTTTTACCTGTGCATTAGTTGAGTACTTATTGTATGCTTGTTTGTTTGCGATAGAGTACCCGGAGTGTGCAGCTTGTTACGTTGAATCACTAAGTTTCGCGGATCATCAGCAAGGCAAGTAACACTTTGATCACACCTTCTACTACCCAGTTTTATTGCATTAGATCAATCCCCACATATTGCATGATTAGGATCTAAATAAATTGTGGGTTTCGGAAGTAGTTGAGGTAGTACCTATTACCTGTTTATTATCAATCATTTAGGAGTTACTTCTACGTTTGCTTATTATTGCTATGCTATGCTAGTAGACGTGGATTGGGTGAGTGATATCCATGACAGATGTGAGATTTTTAAATCAATAGTTTATCTAAGGTGGCAACTTAAATACACATCTGGGTGGATTGAGGTACCTGGGTATTCCAGGATTGCCTTTTTTTATGGACCGCCACCCAGGCCCAAAGGGATCATAGATTTTTCATGCTAGAAACTTCTGTGTGCAGCCACAAGCTATTATGGGCTCTAGCATAGTTGACTAAGTCGTGCGAACTCTTACAGTTGTAGACTAGCACATGTAGGGGATGTAGGTGGTACGATCTACCCATCGTAAGGTGCTAGCGCTTCTAAAATACTATGTCTCGGTCATCCGTTTCTCAAACACCATGTAGTGCGAGAATCCCAACGGAGGAGATCGAGTCTTGTGGGGAAAAGTGCGCAAACCTCTGCAGAGTGTATAAACTAATCATGGTTAGCCGTGTCCCCGGTTATGGACATCTTGAGTATCTAGTACCTGGATTATCATGTGAATCTCAACATGTTACTATAAAATTTAATTGGTGGGTTTGTTTAATGATGTTACTTAATTGGGATTGAGGATGCTGTCAACCATTCTCAATGTTCAACAACCACCATAATAGTTAAATAAAATTTATTCCTTTGTAGTAGGGAAAATTTGGCTTTACGCAAAACTGTAACCATAGAGCTTTCCACCAGCCAAATATGCATATAGTATAGCTGTTTCATTCCATTACTCTCTATGTGTTACATTGCCAGTATATTCCATGTGCTGACCCGTTTTTGGGCTGCAACTTTAATGTTGCAGACTTTTCAGATGATGATTAAGGAGTTTTAGGTCGTGGTTCTATACTCAGTGATGCCGTTGGAGTTGATGGACTCACGTATCTTCCAAGCCTTCCGCTGTTATCATTATTAGATGGCCTTAATCCATATTTATTGTAATAAGTTCTCTATTGAGACACTCGATGTAATAAGTGTGTGATTGCTACTCTGTTATAAATCCTTCAAGTACTGTGTGGTGTCAGCATTACTGATCCAGGGATGACACTGGAGCATAGAGATTGGACCGTTTGAGGTCTGGTCGCTACACATGTATTCCGAATATAGTCATACGTGCTTATGGAAAAGAACTTGCATGACATCTTTTGTCCTACCCTCCCATGGCAGCGGGGTCCTTACGGAAACTAAGCGATATTAAGGCCTCCTTGTAATAGAGAACCAGAACAAAGCATTAACACATAGTGAATACATGAACTCCTCAAACTACGGTCATCACCGGTAAGTATCCTGATTATTGTCACTTCGGGGTTAACGAATCATAACACATAATAGGTGACTATAGACTTGCAAGATAGGATCAAGAACTCTGATATATTGATGAAAACATAATAGGTTCAGATCTAAAATCATGGCACTCGGGCCCTAGTGACAAGCATTAAGCATAGAAAAGTCATAGCAACATCAATCTCAGAACATAGTGGATACTAGGGATCAAACCCTAACAAAACTAACTCGATTACATGATAGATCTCATCCAACACATCACCGTCCAGCAAGCCTACGATGGAATTACTCATGCACGGCAGTGAGCTTCGTGAAATTGGTGATGGAGGATGGTTGATAATGACGATGGCGACGGATTCCCTCTCCGGAGCCCCGAACGGACTCCAGATCAGCCCTCCTGAGAGGTTTTAGGGCTTGGCGGCGGCTCCGTATCGTAAAACGCGATAATTCCTTCTCTCTGATTTTTTTCTCCCCGAAACACAATATATGGAGTTGGAGTTGGAGTCGGAGAGGCAACAGGGGGCCCACGAGGTAGGGGGCGCGCCTGTACGTCCATTTTGCATCATGCTTTTATATCAATATTTATTGTATTATGGGCTGTTATTATGCATTATGTCACAATACTTATGCCTATTCTCTCCTATTTTACAAGGTTTACATAAAGAGGGAGAATGTGGGCAGCTGGGATTTTGGCTGGAAAAGGAGAAAATATTAGAGACCTATTCTGCACAGCTCCAAAAGTCCTGAAACTTCACGGATGATGTTTTCCAAATATATAAAAACATTGAGCGCAAGAACTTCACCAGGGGGGCCACACCCTGCCCACGAGGGTGGGGGCGCGCCCTACCCCCCCTGGGCGCGCCCCCTACCTCGTGGGCCCCCTGGTGGCCCTCCGGTGACCATCTTTTGCTATATGGACTCTTTCGATGGGAAAAAATCACAAGCCATCTTCACGGACGAAAATCCGCTGCCACGAGGCGGAACCTTGGCGGAACCAATCTAGGATTCTAGCAGGGCTGTTCTGCCAGGGAAACTTCCCTCCTGGAGGGGGAAATCATTGCCATCGGCATCACCAACACTCCTCTCACCGGGGGAGGGCAATCTCCATCAACATCTTCATCAACACCATCTCATCTCAAAACCCTAGTTCATCTCTTGTATCCAATTCTTGTCTCCAAGTCCGGGATTGGTGCTTGTAGGTTGCTAGTAGTGTTAATTACTCCTTGTAGTTGATGCTAGTTGGTTTAATTGGTGGAAGATCGTATGTTCAGATCCTATATGCACATTAATACCCCTCTGATTATGAACAAGTTTATGTTGTGTGAGTAGTTACTTTTGTTCCTGAGGACATGGGAGAAGTCTTGCTATTAGTAGTCATGTGAATTTGGGATTCGTTCAATATTTGGATGAGATGTATGTTGTCTCTCCTCTAGTGGTGTTATGTGAACGTCGACTACATGACACTTCACCATTATTTGGGCCTAGATGAAGGCATTGGGAAGTAATAAGTAGATGATGGGTTGCTAGAGTGACAGAAGCTTAAACCCTAGTTTATGCGTTGCTTCGTAAGGGGATGATTTGGATCCATATGTTTCATGCTATGGTTAGGTTTACCTTAATACTTTTGTTGTATTTGCGGATGCTTGCAATAGAGGTTAATCATAAGTGGGATGCTTGTCCAAGTAAGGGCAGCACCCACGCACCGGTCCACCCACATACCAAATTATCAAAGTACCGAACGCGAATCATATGAGCGTGATGAAAACTAGCTTGACGATATTCCCATGTGTCCTCGGGAGCGCTTTACATCATATAAGAGTTTGTCCAGGCTTGTCCTTTGCTACAAAAAGGATTGGGCCACCTTGCCGCACCTTATTTACTTTTGTTACTTGTTGCTCGTTATAAATTATCCTATCACAAAACTATCTGTTACCGCTTATTTTAGTATCTGCAGAGAATACCTTGCTGGAAACCGCTTATCATTTCCTTCTGCTCCTCGTTGGGTTCGACACTCTTACTTATTGTAAGGACTATGATATATCCTCTATACTTGTGGGTCATCAAGACTCTTTTCTGGCGCCATTGCCGGGGAGTGAAGCGCCTTTGGTAGGTGGAATTTGGTAAGGAAAAATTTATATAGTGTGCTGAAATTTACTGTCACTTGTTACTATGGAAAGTAATCCTCTGAGGGGCTTGTTCGGGATATCTTCACCCCGACTAGTATAGCAAAGAGTTGCTCCTCAACCTACTGAACCTACTGAAAATGAAAATGTTTGCTTTGAAATTCCTTTGGGTATGGTAGAAAAACTGCTAGCTAATCCTTTTTTAGGAGATGGAACAAAACATCCTGATGAGCATCTAATATATGTGGATGAAGTTTGTGGATTATTTAAGCTTGCAGGTGTACCCGGAGATGTTGTTAAGAAGAAGGTCTTCCCTTTATATTTGAGGGGAGATGCATCCACATGGTATAGGCTATGTGATGATATGGAGTCTTGGAACTACAAACGATTGAAATTGGAATTTCATCCAAAGTTGTATCCTATGCATCTTGTTCATCGTGATCGCAATTATATATATAATTTTTGGCCTCGCGAAGGAGAAAGCATTGCTCAAGCTTGGGGGAGGCTTAAATCAATGTTATATTCATGCCCCAATCATGAGCTCTCAAGAGAAATGATTATTCAAAAAAAATTGCTCGACTTTCTGGTAACAATCGCACCATGCTTGATACTTCTTGTGCTGGCTCTTTTATGATGAAAACTATTGAATTCAAATGGGATTTATTGGAAATAATTAAACGCAACTCCGAAGTTTGGGACCTCGACAATGGTAAGGAATCAGGTATGACACCTAGTTTTGATTGTGTTAAATCTTTTATGGATACTGATATTTTTCATAAATTTAGCACTAAATATGGACTTGACTCTGAGATAGTAGCTTCTTTCTGTGAATTTTTTGTTGCTTATGTTGATCTCCCCAAGGAGAAGTGGTTTAAATATCATCCTCCCATAGAAGTAAAAGTAGCTGCACCTATTAAAGTTGAAGAAAAGACTAATACTTATAATGATCCTATCGTTCCTACTTCTTATGTTGAGAAACCACCTTTCCCTGTTACGATAAAGGATCATGCTAAAGCTTCAACTATGGTTCGTAAAAGCAATATTAAAACATATACACCTCCTGAGAAAGTTAAAGTTGAATCTAATATTGCTATTGTTAAAGATCACTTGTCTGATAATATAGATGGGCATGTTATTTATTTCCGTAATGAAACTGCTAGAATTGCTAAACCTCGTGATACAGATAAACCTAGAACTGTGGTAGGCATGCCTGTTATTTCTGTTAAAATAGGAGATCATTGTTATCATGGCTTGTGTGATATGGGTGCTAGTGCTAGTGCAATACCTATTGACTTATACAAAGAAATTATGCATGATATTGCACATGTTGAGTTAGAAGATATTGATGTCACAATTAAACTTTCTAATAGAGATACTATTTCACCAATGGGAATTGTTAGAGATGTTGAAGTCTTGTGCGGGAAAACTAAATATCCTGCTGATTCTCTTGTTCTTGGTTCCCCACAAGATAGATTTTGTCCCATTATATTCGGTAGACCCTTCTTAAATACTGTTAATGCTACCATATATTGCATAAGGGATGTTGTTACTGTCGGTTTAGATGATATGACTCATGAATTTAATTTTTCTAAATTTATTAGACAACACCGTGAAGAAGAATTACCTTGTAAAGATGAAATTATTGGTCTTGCTTCTATTGTCGTACCTCCTAGTGATCCTTTAGAACAATATTTGCTAGACCATGAAAATGACATGTTTATGAATGAAAGAAGGGAATTAGATGAAGTATTCTTTAAACAGGAACCTATTCTGAAAAACAATTTACCTATTGAAATCCTAGGGGATCCTCCTCCACCCAAGGGTGATCCCGTGTTTGAGCTTAAACCATTACCTGGTACTCTTAAATATGCTTATCTTGATGAGAAAAAGATATACCTTGTTATTATTAGTGCTAACCTTTCAAAACATGAAGAAGATAGATTATTGAAAATTCTGAAAAAGCACCGTGCTTCTATTGGGTATACTCTTGATGATCTTAAGGGCATTAGTCCCACTCTATGTCAACATAAAATTAATTTGGAAGGATATGCTAAACCAGTTCATGATCATCAACGCCGACTGAATCCTAAAATGAAAGAAGTGGTAAGAAAGGAGATACTAAAGCTCCTTGAGGCAGGTATAATTTATCCCATTGCTGATAGTAAGTGGGTAAGTCCTGTCCATTGTGTCCCTAAGAAGGGAGGTATTACTGTTGTCCCTAATGATAAAGATGAATTGATCCCTCAAAGAATTATTACTGGTTATAGGATGGTAATTGATTTCCGCAAATTAAATAAGGCTACTAAAAAAGATCATTACCCCTTACCTTTTATCGATTAAAAGCTAGAAAGATTATCCAAACATACACATTTTTTGCTTTCTAGATGGTTACTCTGGTTTCTCTCAAATACATGTGTCAGCCAAAGATCAATCAAAGACTACTTTTACATGCCCTTTTGGTACTTTTGCTTATAGATGTATGCCTTTTGGTTTATGTAATGCACCTGCTACCTTTCAAAGATGCATGATGGCTATATTCTCTGACTTTTTTGAAAAGATTTCTGAGGTTTTCATGGACGACTTTTCCATCTATGGATCTTCTTTTGATGATTACTTGAGCAATCTTGATCGAGTTTTGCAGAGATGTGAAGAAACTAATCTTGTCTTGAATTGGGAAAAGTGCCACTTTATGGTTAATGAAGGTATTGTCTTGGGGCATAAAGTTTCTAAAAGAGGTATTGAAGTTGATAAAGCCAAGGTTGATTCTATTGAAAAGATGCCATGTCCCAAGGACATCAAAGGTATAAGAAGTTTCCTTGGTCATGCCGGTTTTTATAGGAGGTTCATCAAGGACTTCTCAAAAATCTCTCGGCCTCTGACTAATTTATTACAAAAAGATATACCATTTGTCTTTGATGATGATTGTGTAGAAGCATTTGAAATACTTAAGAAAGCATTGATCTCCGCACCTATTGTTCAGGCACCTGATTGGAATTTACCCTTTGAAATTATGTGTGATGCTAGTGATTATGTTGTAGGTGCTATTCTAGGACAAAGAGTTGATAAGAAACTAAATGTTATCCAATATGCTAGTAAAACTCTAGACAATGCTCGAAGAAATTATGCTACTACTGAAAAAGAATTCTTAGTAGTTGTATTTGCTTGTGATAAGTTTAGACCTTATATTGTTGATTCTAAAGTAACTATTCACACTGATCATGCTGCTATTAAATATCTTGTGGAAAAGAAAGATGCTAAACCTAGACTTATTAGATGGGTTCTCTTGCTTCAAGAATTTTATTTACATATTGTTGATAGAAAAGGAGTCGAGAACCCCGTTGCAGACAACTTGTCTAGGCTAGAAAATGTGCTTGATGACCCACTACCCATTGATGATAGCTTTCCTGATAAGCAATTAAATGTCATAAATACTTCTCATACTGCTCCATGGTATGCTGATTATGCTAATTACATTGTTGATAAGTTTATACCACCTAGTTTCACATACCAGCAAAAGAAAAAGATCTTCTATGATTTGAGGCATTACTTTTGGGATGACCCACATCTTTATAAAGAAGGAGTAGATGGTGTTATTAGACGTTGTGTACCTGAGCATGAACAGGAACAGATCCTATGCAAGTGTCACTCCGAAGCTTATGGAGGACACCATGCTGGAGATAGGACTACACATAAGGTACTGCAATCTAGTTTTTATTGGCCTACTCTCTTCAAGGATGCCCGTAAGTTTGTATTATCTTGTGATGAATGTCAAAGAATTGGTAATATTAGTAGACGTCAAGAAATGATGATGAATTATTCACTTGTTATTGAACCATTTGATGTTTGGGGCTTTGACTTTATGGGACCTTTTCCTTCGTCTAATGGTTATACACATATTTTAGTTGCTGTTGATTATGTCACTAAGTGGGTAGAAGCTATTCCAACTAGTAGTGCTGATCATAACACTTCTATTAAAATGCTTAAAGAAGTTATCTTTCCAAGGTTTGGAGTCCGTACATTTCTAATGACTGATGGTGGTTCACATTTTATTCATGGTGCTTTCCGTAAAATGCTTGCTAAATATGATGGTAATCATAGAATTGCATCTCCTTATCACCCTCAGCCTAGTGGTCAAGTAGAATTGAGTAATAGAGAACTCAAGTTAATTTTTCAAAAGACTGTTAATAGGTCTAGAAAAATTGGTCCAAGAAACTTGATGATGCATTATGGGCCTATAGAACTGCATATAAAAATCCTATGAGTATGTCTCCGTATAAAATTGTCTATGGAAAAGCATGTAACTTACCTCTCGAACTAGAACACAAAGCTTATTGGGCACTTAATTATGATTTTAAGCTTGCCGGTGAGAAGAGGTTATTTGATATTAGCTCACTTGATGAATGGAGAACCCAAGCCTACAAAAATGCCAAGTTGTTTAAAGAAACAGTTAAAAGATGGCATGATAAAAGTTTACAAAAGCGTGAGTTTAATGTAGGTGATTATGTATTGTTATAAAACTCTCGTTTAAGATTTTTTGCAGGAAAGCTTCTCTCTAAATGGGAAGGCCCTTACGTTATCGAGGAGGTCTACCGTTCTGGTGCCATAAAAATCAACAACTTAGAAGGCACAAATCTGAAGGTGGTGAACGGTCAAAGAATCAAACATTATATCTCAGGTAATCCCATAAATGTTGAAACCAATGTTATTGAAACCGTAACCCTAGAGGAGTACATAAAGGACACTTTCCGGAATGTTTCAGACTAAGAAAAGGAATAGGTATGTGGTACGGTAAGTAAACCGACTCCAAAACAGTTTTTAAGGCAATATTTCTCCGTTTTGGAATATTTAGAAAAATAGAAAAATAAGCAGCAATCCGAAAAGGACAAGAGGGCTCCACGAGGGTGGAGGGCGCGCCCTACCCCCTGGGCGCGCCCCCTACCTCGTGGGCACCTTGTGTGCTCTCCGGACTCTGTTTTCTTACGGGACACGTATTTTGGTCGGTAAAAATGCATTATATAATATCCCGGGGGTTTTGACTCCCGTATCACGCAAAAATCTCCTGTTTTTGTTTCGAGCTGTTTTTCTGACAGATCTAGATTATCATGACATCTCCAAGTGCCCCCAAGGACAAGTTCTACGAGAAGGTCATCAACCCTTACCTCACGGAGGTACAGCGACACCCTCAAACCATTGAGATGCGTGATGGGTTGCTGCGTATCCATGATGCTGAGGGACCGAAGGGGACCGAAAGCGTGGAGACGAGGCTCGATGCAATGGAGCAACAAGTTTTCAAGTGTCAGGGGATGGTGGAGCGTGGACTCAACTCCAACCACATGATGATCGCGGAGTTCACCAACAAACACAAGCTGGATGCCGACAACATCGGGGAGACCATCTTCAAGCTTCACGAGAAACTCGAGCACCTTCAAGCTCAAACCTATGACCTGCAAAACCAAAACTATGAGTATGAATATAGATTCAAAAGAATGAGTTTGGCTGCAGATTTGAGGATCCCAGAGACTCGGTCATCCTTCTATGATGGTGAGCCTATGCCTTGGAAGAAGGACGACAAGCCTACGCCATCAAAAAAAATCGCCACCGTCTCCACCATCAAAAAAGAATTGAGTATCTGGTATGGGCACTCCACTTGGCAACTGCCAAGCTTGGGGGAGTGCCCCGGTATCGTATCACCATCACTTTATCTTTACCATTTTTCTTAGTTCGATCCTTTTGGTAATATCTTGATCTAGTAGAATAAAATTTTTTATTATGATCTAGTTGTGAGTTCTGATTTATTATCCTTCTATGTAATCGAGTCTGTGAGCTATATAATAAAGATTAGTGTTGAGTCAAGGGCTTGATTATTTTTGCCATGATCCCAAGTGAATAAAAGAAAAGAGAAAGAAATAAAAAGAAACAAAGAGATCATGTGACTCTTATGGAGAGTAATGAGCTCACATAGAAAGAGTATGATGAATAAAAGTTATTGAGGGTTGACAAACATAGTTTTGGTCATCGTTGCAATTAATAGGAAGTAATAAAGAAAGAGAGGTCTTCACATATAAATATACTATCTTGGACATCTTTTATGATTGTGAGCACTCATTAAAATATGACATGTTAAAGAGTTGACATTGGACAAGGAAGACAACATAATGGGTTATGTTTTCTTACATCTGAGATAAATTATATTGTCTTGGATCCTCCAACATGTTGAGCTTGCCTTTCCCCCTCATTATAGCCAAATTCATTGCACCAAGTAGAGATACTACTTGTGCTTCCAAACACCCATAAACCAGTTTTGCCATGAGAGTCCACCATACCTACCTATGGATTGAGTAAGATCCATCAAGTAAGTTGTCATCGGTGCAAGCAATAAAAATTGCTCTCTAAATATGTATGATTGATTGGTGTGGAAGAAATAAGCTTTATACGATTGTGTGATATGGAAGTAATAAAAGCGACAGACTGCATAATAAAGGTCCATATCACAAGTGGCAATATAAAGTGACGTTCTTTCACATTAGGATTTTGTGCATCCAACCATAAAAGCGCATGACAACCTCTGCTTCCCTTTGCAAAGGGCCTATCTTTTACTTTTATCTCCTATACTGCAAAACAGTCATGGTGATCTTCACCCTTCCTTTTTACATTTTATCCTTTGGCAAGCACAATATGTTGGAAAGATCCCGGTATATATGGCTAATTGGATGTGAGTTTTCATGAACTATTACTGTTGACATTACCTTTGAGGTTAAACATTGGGAGGCAAAACTATAAGCCCCTATCTTTCTCTGTGTCCGATTAAAACTCCATACCCATAAGTATTGCGTGAGTGTCAGCAGTTGTGAAAGACTATATGATAGTTGAGTATATGGACTTGCTAAAAAGCTCTTATACATTGACTCTTTCCTATGTTATGATAAATTGCAATTGCTTCAATGACTGAGATTATAGTTTGTTAATTTTCAATGAAGTTTACAATTCATACTTGATATTGTGATTGAATTATTACTCTAGCATAAGATATCATATGACAAGAACTATATAAGTTGCTGCTCTAAGAATGATCATGATGCCCTCATGTCTGTATTTTATTTTTATTAACACCTTCATCTCTAAACACGTGGACATATTTTTCGATTTCGGCTTTTCGCTTGAGGACAAGCGAGGTCTAAGCTTGGGGGAGTTGATACGTCCATTTTGCATCATGCTTTTATATCAATATTTATTGTATTATGGGCTGTTATTATGCATTATGTCACAATACTTATGCCTATTCTCTCTTATTTTACAAGGTTTACATAAAGAGGGAGAATGCCGTCAGCTGGGATTCTGGCTGGAAAAGGAGCAAATATTAGATACCTATTCTGCACAGCTCCAAAAGTCCTGAAACTTCACGGATGATGTTTTACAAATATATAAAAAACATTGAGCGCAAGAACTTCACCAGGGGGGCCACACCCGGCCCACGAGGGTGGGGGCGCGCCCTACCCCTGGGCGCGCCCCCTACCTCATGGGCCCCCTGGTGGCCCTCCGGTGACCATCTTCTGCTATATGGACTCTTTCGATGGGAAAAAATCATAAGCCATCTTCTCGGACGAAACTCCACCGCCACGAGGCGGAACCTTGGCGGAACCAATCTAGGATTCTGGTGGGGCTGTTTTGCCGAGGAAACTTCCGTCCCGGAGGGGGAAATCATCGCCATCGTCATCACCAACGCTCCTCTCATATGGACAGGGCAATCTCCATCAACGTCTTCATCAGCACCATCTCATCTCAAAACCCTAGTTCATCTCTTGTATCCAATTCTTGTCTCCAAGTCCGGGATTGGTGCTAGTAGGTTGCTAGTAGTGTTAATTACTCCTTGTAGTTGATGCTAGTTGGTTTAATTGGTGGAAGATCATATGTTCAGATCCTATATGCACATTAATACCCCTCTGATTATGAACATGTTTATGCTTTGTGAGTAGTTACTTTTGTTCCTGAGGACATGGGAGAAGTCTTGCTATTATTAGTCATATGAATTTGGTATTTGTTCGATATTTTGATGAGATGTATGTTGTCTCTCCTCTAGTGGTGTTATGTGAACGTCGACTACATGACACTTCACCATTATTTGGGCCTAGAGGAAGGCATTGGGGAGTAATAAGTAGATGATGGGTTGCTACAGTGACAGAAGCTTAAACCCTAGTTTATGTGTTGCTTTGTAAGGGGCTGATTTGGATCAATATGTTTCATGCTATGGTTAGGTTTACCTTAATACTTTTGTTGTATTTGAGGATGCTTGCAATAGAGGTTAATCATAAGTGGGATGCTTTTCCAAGTAAGGGCAGCACCCAAGCACCGGTCCACCCACATACCAAATTATCAAAGTACCGAACGCGAATCATATGAGCGTGATGAAAACTAGCTTGACGATATTCCCATGTGTCCTCAGGAGCGCTTTACATCATATAAGAGTTTGTCCAGGCTTGTCCTTTGCTACAAAAAGGATTGGGCCACCTTGCTGCACCTTATTTACTTTTGTTACTTGTTGCTCGTTACAAAATTATCCTATCACAAAACTATCTGTTACCACATATTTTAGTATTTGCAGAGAATACCTTGCTGGAAACCACTTATCATTTCCTTTTGCTCCTCGTTGGGTTCGACACTCTTACTTATCGAAAGGAATACGATAGATCCTCTATACTTGTGGGTCATCAGCGCCCTAGAGGGGCAGGCGCGCCCCCACCCTCGTGGACAGGTGGTGGGGCTCCCTGGCCTTCATATTTTGTAGGTATTTTTCATATTTTCTGAAAAGTTGCTCCGTGACGTTTCAGGTCATTCCGAGAACATTTGTTCCTGCACATAAATAACACCATGGTAATTCTGCTGAAAACAGCATCAATCCGGGTTAGTTCCATTCAAATCATGCAAGTTAGAGTCCAAAACAAGGGCAAAAGTGTTTGGAAAAGTAGATACGACGGAGAAGTATCAGCCCACGAGGCAGGGGGCGCGCCCAGGGGGGTAGGGCGCGCCCTCCACCCTCATGGATGGTGTGCGTGGCCCCCTCTGCTACTTCCCTCGCCCAATATTTTTTTATATATTCCAAAACTGACTTTCTGGAGTTTCAGGACTTTTGAAGTTGTGTAGAATAGGTCTCTAATATTCGCTCCTTTTCCAGCCAAGAATTCCAGCTGTCGGAATTCTCCCTCTTCAAATAAACCTTGTAAAATAAGAGAGAAAAGGCATAAGTATTGTGACATAATGTGTAATAACAGCCCATAATGCAATAAATATCGATATAAAAGCATGATGCAAAATGGATGTATCACCTCCCCCAAGCTTAGACCTCGCTTGTCCTCAAGCGGAAGCCGATATCAAAAAATATGTCCACATGTTTAGAGATAGAGGTGTCGATAAAATAGAATACGGACATGAGGGCATCATGATCATTCTTAGAATAGTAACACACACACACACACACACACACACATATATATATATATATATATTTCATATGATTTCTTATGCTAAAGTTAATCTATTCACAATGTCAAGTATGAATCAGAAACTTCATTGAAAACTAACAAAATATGATCTCAGTCATTGAAGCAATTGCAATTTATCATAACATCAGAAAGAGTCAATATAAGAGCTTTTCAGCAAGTCCACATACTCAACCATCATTTAGTCTTTCACAATTGCTAACACTCACGCAATACTTATGGGTATGAAGTTTTAATCGGACACAAAGAAAGATAGGGGCTTATAGTTTTGCCTCCCAACCTTTTACCTCAAGGGTAATGTCAACAATAATAGTTTATGATAACCTACATCCTAGTGGATATATATATATATATATATATATATATATATATATATATATATATATATATATATATATATATATCCAGATCTCTCCAACATATAGTGCTTGCCAAAGGATAAAGTGTAAAAAGGGAAAGGTGAAGATCACCATGACTTTTGCATAAGGTATAAGACAAAAATAAAAGATAGGCCCTTCGCAGAGGAAAGCAGAGGTTGTCATGTGCTTTTATGGTTGGATGCACAAAATCTTAATGCAAAAGAACGTCACTTTATATTGCCACTTGTGATAGGGACCTTTATTATGTAGTCTGTCGCCTTTATTTCTTCCATCTCACAAGCTCATATAAAGCTTATTTTATTCACATTAATAGATCATACATATTTAAAGAGCAATTTTTATTGCTTGCAACAATGACGACATACTTGAAGGATCTTATTCAATCCATTGGTAGATATGGTGGACTCTCATGGAAAAAGTGGGTTTAAGAATATTTGGAAGCACAATTAGTATCTCTACTTGGTGCAAAGAATTTGGCTAGCATGAGGGGGAAAGGCAAGCTCAACATGTTGGATGATCCATGACAATATAATTTATTTCGGATATAAGAAAACATAACCCATTACGTTGTCTTCCTTGTCCAACATCAACTTTTTAGCATGTCATATTTTAATGAGTGATCACAATCATAAAAGATGTCCAAGATAGTATATTTATATGTGAAAACCTCTCTTTCTTTATTACTTCCTAGTAATTGCAACGATGACCAAAACTATGTTTGTCAGCTCTCAACAACTTTTATTCATCATACTCTTTATATGTGAAGTCATTACTCTCCATAAGATCAATATGATCTCTTTATTTCTTTTTATTCTTTCTCTTCTCTTTTATTCCCTCAAGATTATAGCAAGATAACTAAGCCCTCGACTCAAGACTAATCTTTATTATATATAGCTCACGGACTTGATTACACAGATAAGGATCAACACAAAACTCAAAGCTAGATCATACTAAACTTTATTCTACTTGATCAAGATATAACCAAAAGGATTGAACTAAGAAAAACGGTAAAGATAGAAGTGTGATGGTGATACGATACCGGGGCACCTCCCCCAAGCTTGGCAGTTGCCAAGGGGAGTGCCCATACCCATATATTTATGCCTCTTTCTTTAGAGGTGGTGATGATGGAGTTGTTGATGATGTAGGCTTGTCGTCCATCTTCCAAGGCATAGGCTCACCATCATAGAAGGATGATCGAGTCTCCGGGATCCTCAAATCTGCAGCCAAACTCATCCTCTTGAATCTATATTCATACTCACAGTTTTGGTTTTGCAGGTCATAAATCTGGGCTTGGAGGTGCTCAATTTCCTCGTGAAACTTGAAGATGGTCTCCCCAATGTTCTTGGCATCTAGCTTGTGGTTGTTGGTGAACTCCGCGATCATCATGTGGTTTGCGTTGAGTCTGCGTTCCACCATGCCCTGGCACTTGAAAACTTGTTGCTCCATTGCTTCGAGTCTTGTCTCCATGCTTCCGGTCCTCCTTGGTCCCTCAAAATCGCGGATGTGCAGCACCCCCTCACGACTCTCAATGGTTTGACGATGTTGCCGCACCTCCGCGAGGTAGGGGTTGATGACCTTCTCGAAAAACTTGTCCTTGGGGGCGCTTGAAGACGTCATGGTGATCTAGATCTGTTAGAAAAACAGGTCGAAACAAAAGCAGGAGATATTTGCGTGGTACGGTGGTCAAAACCTTCAGGAGATTATATAATGAATTTTTACCGACCAAAAGATGTATCGTGCAAGAAAACGGAGTCCAGAGGGCACACGAGGTGCCCACGAGGCAGGGGGCGCGCCCAAGGGGATAGGGCGCGCCCTCCACCCTCGTGGATGCCTCGTGTCCTTTCCGGACTACTTCTTATTTTCCTATTTTATTAAATATTCCAAAACAGAGAAAAAATGCTATTAGAACTGTTTTGGAGTCGGTTTACTTACCGTACCACATACCTATTCCTTTTCAGAGTCTGAAACATTCTGGAAAGTGTCCCTTATGTACTCCTCTGGGGTTACGGTATCAATAACATTGGTTTCAACATTTATAGGATTACCTGAGATATAATGTTTGATTCTTTGACCGTTCACCACCTTTGGATTTGTGCCTTCGAAGTTGTTGATTTTTATGGCACCGGAACAATAAACCTCCTCGATAACGCAAGGACCGTCCCATTTAGAGAGGAGTTTTCCTGCAAAAAATCTTAAAATAGTTGTATAACAAAACATAATCACCTACATTAAACTCACGCTTTTGTATCCTTTTATCATGCCATCTTTTAACCTTTTGTTTAAACAGTTTGGCATTCTCATAGGCATGGGTTCTCCACTCATCAAGTGAGATAATGTCAAATAGTCGCTTCTCACCGGCAAGTTTGAAATCATAATTGAGATCTTTGATGGCCCAATATTCCTTGTGTTCTAGTTCGAGAGATAAGTGACATGCTTTTCTATAAATCATTTTATACGGAAACATACCCATAGGATTTTTATATGCAGTTTTATAGGCCCATAATGCATCATCAAGTGTCTTGGACCAATTCTTTCTAGATCTATTAACAGTCTTTTGCAAAATTAATTTAATCTCTCTATTACTCAGTTCTACTTGACCACTAGACTATGGGTGTTATGGAGATGCAATTCTATGATTAACATCATACTTAGCAAGCATTTTACGAAAAGCATCATGAATAAAATGTGAACCACCATCAGTCATAAAGTTTCTAGGGACTCCAAACCCCGGAAAAATAACTTCTTTAAGCATATTAATAGAGGTGTTATGATCAGCACTACTAGTTGGAATAGCTTCTACCCACTTAGTAACATAATCAACAGCAACTAAAATATGTGTATACCCATTAGAGGAAGGAAATGGTCCCATATAATCAAAGCCTCAAACATTAAATGGTTCAATAACAAGTGAATAGTTCATAGGCATTTCTTGATGTCTACTAATATTACCAATTCTTTGACATTCATCACAAGACAAGACAAAATTACGGGCATCTTTGAAAAGAGTAGGCCAATAAAAACCGCATTGCAATACCTTATGTGCAGTTCTATCTCCAGCGTGGTGTCCTCCATAAGCCTTGGAGTGACACTTGTGTAGGATCTACTCTTGTTCATGCTCAGGTACACAACGTCTAATAACACCATCTACTCCTTCTTTATAAAGGTGTGGGTCATCCCAGAAGTAATGGCTTAAATCATAGAAAACTTTTTCTTTTACTGGTATGTGAAACTAGGTGGTATAAATTTAGCAACAATGTAATTAGCATAATCAGCATACCACGGAGCAGTACGTGAAGCACTTATGACAAGTAATTGTTCATTAGGAAAGCTATCATCAATAGGTAGTGGGTCATCAAGAACATTCTATAACCTAGATAAGTTGTCTGCAACGGGGTTCTCAGCTCCCTTTCTATCAATAATATGCAAATCAAATTCTTGTAGAAATAGAACCCATCTAATAAGTCTAGGTTTAGCATCTTTCTTTTCCATAAGATATTGAATAGCAGCATGATCAGTGTGAACAGTTACTTTGGAATCAACAATATAAGGTCTGAACTTATCACAACCAAATACAATTGCCAAAAATTATTTTTCAGCAGTAGCATAATTTCTCTGGGCACTCTCTAGAGTTTTACTAGCATATTGGATAAAATTTAATTTGTTATCAACTGTTTGTCCTAGAACAGCACCTACATCATAATCACTAGCCTCGCACATAATTTCAAAGGGTAAATTCCAATCAGGTGGCTGAACAATAGGTGCAAAAATCAAGGCTTTCTTTAGTATTTCAAATGCTTCTACACAATCATCATCAAAGACAAAAGGAACATCTTTTTGTAAGAGATTAGTGAGAGGCCTATAATTTTTTGAGAAGTCTTTAATGAACCTCCTATAAAAACCAGCATGACCAAGGAAACTTCTTATACCTTTGATGTCCTTAGGACACGACATCTTTTCAATAGCATCAACTTTAGCTTTATCAACTTCACTACCTCTTTCAGAAATTTTATGCCCCAAGACAATACCTTCATTAACCATAAAGTGGCACTTCTCCCAATTCAAGACAAGATTAGTTTCTTCACATCTCTGCAAAAGTCGATCAAGGTTGCTTAAGCAATCATCAAAAGAAGTTCCATACACGGATAAATCATCCATGAAAACCTCAACAATCTTTTCACAAAAAGTCAGAGAATATAGCAGTAATACATCTTTGAAAGGTAGCAGGTGCATTACATAAACCAAAAGGCATACATCTATAAGCAAAGGTACCGAAAGGGCAAGTAAAAGTGGTCTTTTCCTGATCCTCTTCTGACACAGGTATTTGAGAGAAATCAGAATAACCGTCTAGAAAGCAAAAATGTGTAAGTTTGGATAATCTTTCTAGCATTTTATCAATAAAAGGTAAATGGTAATGATCCTTTCTAGTAGCTTTATTTAATTTGCGGAAGTCAATTACCATTCTATAACCTGTAACAATTCTTTGTGGGATCAATTCATCTTTATCATTAGGAACAACAGTAATACCTCCCTTCTTAGGGACACAATGGACAGGACTTACCCACTGACTATCAGCAACAAGATAAATTATACCTACCTCCAGAAGCTTTAGTATTTCATTTCTTACCACTTCTTTCATCTTAGGATTTAACCGTCGTTGGTGATCAACAACCGGTTTAGCGTCTTTCTCCAATTTTATTTTGTGCTTGCATAGATTGGGACTAATGCCCTTAAGATCATCAAGAGTATATCCAATAGCAGCACGGTGCTTCTTTAGAGTTCTCAATAATTTCTCTTCTTCCTGCTCTGAAAGGTTAGCACTACTAATAACAGGATATATCTTCTTTTCATCAAGATAAGCATATTTAAGAGTATCAGGTAATGGTTTAAGCTCAAACACGGGATCACCCTTGGGTGGAGGAGGATCCCCTAGATTTTCAACAGGCAAGTTGTGTTTCAAAATAAGTCCCTGTTTAAAGGATACTTCATCTATTTCCCTTCTTTCATTCATAAACATATCATTTTCATGGTCTAGCAAATATTGTTCTAAAGGATCATCAGGAGGCACGACAATAGAAGCAAGACCAATAATTTCATCTTTACTAGGCAATTATTTATCATGGGGTTGTCTACGAAATTTAGCAAAATTAAAATCATGAGACATATCCCCTAAACCAACAGTAACAATATCCTTTTTCAGTCTATCTGAGCATTAATAGTATTCAAGAAGGGTCTACCAAATATTATGGGACAAAATTCATCTTGTGGGGAACCAAGAACTAGAAAATCAGTAGGATATTTAACTTTCCCACACAAGACTTCAACATCTCTAACAATCCCAATTGGTGAAATAGTATCTCTATTGGCACGCTTAATTGTAACATCAATACCTTCTATCCCAATAGGTGCAATATCATGCATAATTTCTTTGTATAAGGAATGAGGTATTGCATCGCACTAGCACCCATGTCACATAAGCCATGATAGCAATGATCTCCTATTTTAACAGAAACAACATGCATGCCTACAATAGGTCTATGTTTATTTTTAGTATCGGGTCTAATAATTCTAGCACCTTCATCACAGAAGTAAATAACATGCCCATCAATATTATCGACCAAGAGATCTTTAACAATAGCAATACTATGTTCAAATTTAATTTGCTCAGGGGGTGTAGGTGTTCTAGAATTACTCTTACGAACCACAGTTGAAGCTTTAGCATGATCCTTTATTCTAACAGGGAAAGGTGGTTTCTCAATATAAGCGGTAGGAACAATAGGATCAACATTATAAGTGATAGTATTTTCTTCAACTTTAATAGGTTCGACTACTTTTACTTCAATGGGAGGATGATATTTATACCACTTATCCTTAGGGATATCAACATGAGTAGAAAATGATTCACAAAAAGAAGCTACTATCTCAGAGTCAAGTCCATATTTAGTGCTAAATTCACGAAAAGCATCGGTATGCATAAAAGATTTAACACAATCAAACTTAGGTGTTATACCTAACTCCTTACCTTCGTCGAGTTCCCAATCTTCAGAGTTGCATTTAATTCTTTCCAATAAATCCCATCTGAATTCAATAGTCTTCATCATAAAAGAACCAGTACAAGAAGTGTCGAGCATGGAACGATTATTGAGAGAAAGCCGAGCATAATTTTTTTGAATAATAATTTCTCTTGAGAGCTCATGATTGGGGCATGAATATAACATTGACTTAAGCCTCCCCCAAGCTTGAGCGATACTTTCTCCTTCGTGAGGCCAAAAATTATATATTTATAATTACGATCACGATGAAATGCATAGGATAAAACTTCTGATGAAATTCCAATTTCAATTGGTTGTAGTTCCACGATCCAATATCATCACATAGCCTAAACCATGTCAATGACTTTCCCTTCAAAGATAAAGGGAAGACCTTCTTCTTGATAACATCCTCGGGCATACCTGCAAGCTTAAATAATCCACAAACTTCATCCACATAGATTAGGTACATATCGGGATGTAATGTTCCATCTCCTGTAAAAGGATTAGCTAGCAGTTTCTCTATCATACCCGAAGGAATTTCAAAGTAAACATTTTCAGTAGGTTCAGTAGGTTGAGAAGAAACTCTTTTCTCTACTGGTCGGGGTGAAGATACCCCGAACTAGCCCCTGAAACGATTATTTTCCATAGTAACAAGTGACAGTAAATTTCATCACACTATATGAATTTTTCCTTGCCAAATTCCACCTACCAAAGGCGCTTCACTCCCCGGCAACAACGCCAGAAAAGATTCTTGATGACCCACAAGTATAGGGGATTTATCGTAATCCTTTTGATAAGTAAGAGCGTCGAACCAAACGAGGAGCAGAAGGAAATGACAATCGGTTTTCAGTAAGGTATTCTCTGCAAGCACTGAAATTATCGGTAACAGATAGTTTTGTGATAAGGTAATTCGTGACGGTTAACAAGTAACAAAAGTAAACAAGGTGCAGCAAGGTGGCCAATCCTTTTTGTAGAAAAGTATAAGCTTGGACAAACTCTTATATAAAGGAAAGCACTCCCGAGGACACATGGGAATTATCGTCAAGATAGTTTTCATAATGCTCATATGATTTGCGCTCGTTACTTTGATAATTTTATATGTGGGTGGACCAGTGCTTGGGTACTGCTCTTCCTTGGACAAGCATCCCACTTATGATTAACCCCCCTCGCAAGCATCCGCTACTATGAAAGAAGAATTAAGGTAAACCTAACAATAGCATGAAACATATGGATCCAAATCAGCCCTTTACGAAGCAACGCATAAAGCAGGGTTTAAGCTTCTGTCACTCTAGCAACCCATCATCTACTTATTACTTCCCAATGCCTTCCCCTAGGCCCAAACAATGGTGAAGTGTCATGTAGTCGACGTTCACATAACACCACTAGAGGAAAGACAACATACATCTCATCAAAATATCGAACGAATACCAAATTCACACGATTACTTATAACAACACTTCTCCCATGTCCTCAGGAACAAACGTAACTACTCACAAATCATATTCATGTTCATAATTAGAGGGGTATTAATGTGCATAAAGGATCTGAACATATAATCTTCCACCGAATAAACCAACTAGCATCAACTACAAGGAGTCATCAACACTACTAGCAACCCACAGGTACCAATCTGCGGTTTTGAGACAAAGATCGGGTACAAGAGATGAACTAGGGTTTGGGAGGAGATGGTGCTAGTGAAGATGTTGATGGAGATTGACCCCCTCCCAATGAGAGGATTGATGGTGATGACGATGGTGACGATTTCCAACTCCCGAAGGGGTGTTTCCCCGGTAGAACAGCTACGCCGAAGCTCTAGATTGGTTCCGCCAAGGTTCCGCCTCGAGCGGTGGCGCTTCGTCCCGAAAGCTTCCTTCTAATTTTTTCCAGGGCAAAAGACACCTTATACCAGAAGATGGGCATCGGGGGGCTTCCAAGTGGCCCACGAGGCAGGGAGCGCGCCCAGGGGGTAGGGCGCGCCCTCCACCCTTGTGGATGGTGGGTGGCCCCCCTCTGCTGCTTCCTTCGCCCAATATTTTATATATATTCCAAAACTGACTTTCGTGGACTTTCAGGACTTTTGGAGTTATGCAGAATAGGTCTCTAATATTTGCTCCTTTTCCAGCCCAGAATTCCAGCTGCCGGCATTCTCCCTCTTCATGTAAACCTTGTAAAATAAGATAGAGAAGGCATAAGTATTATGACATAATGTGTAATAACAGCTCATAATGCAATAAATATTGATATAAAAGCATGATGCAAAATGGGCGTATCACGCATCATCTACGCCATGCGACCGACCTGGCCCATTGGTTGTGCGCGCTTCGCAGGCCCCGTGAAGACCGTCCCAAGTTTAGCGCACCCCTCCATCGATCGAGCAATGGATTGCCGCTGTGTCGCCCCGTCGGGCTGCAGCGCCGGTGCCCCGTGGTTCTTTTCCTGGCTGCACTGACCCGCTTCACCGCTGCGTCGCCCCTTCTGGCCGTAGTGTCGTGGCCCGCGGTCCCCCGCCACCCGAGGCCGTCCGCTCCAGGTCGTCCCGTGGCTGCACCAACCCTTGCGCCTCCGCTGCATCGGCCCATCCGGCAGTAGCAAGCCTGGCACACGGTCCACGCCGCTGTCCTAAGGCCGCACCGACTCACGAACCGCCGTTGCGTCGCCCCTTCGGGCTACATTGTCGTCGGTGACTCGCGAACCGCATTTCTAATATTATATGTGGATGGCATATTGTTAATTGGAAATAACACGGAATTTCTGGATAGCATAAAAGGATACTTGAATAAGAATTTTTCAATGAAAGACCTCGGTGAAGCTGCCTATATATTGGGCATAAAGATCTATAAAGATAGATCAAGACGCTTAATTGGACTTTCACAAAGCACATACCTTGATAAAGTTTTGAAGAAGTTCAAAATGGATCAGTTAAAGAAAGGGTTCTTGCCTGTGTTACAAGGTGTGAAGTTGAGTCAGACTCAATGCCCGACCACTACAGAGGATAGAGAGAAAATGAAAGTCATCCCCTATGCCTCAGCCATAGGTTCTATCATGTATGCAATGCTTTGTGCCAGACCTGATGCGTGCCTTGCTATAAGTTTAGCAGGGAGGTACCAAAGTAATCCAGGAGTGGATCACTGGAAAATGGTCAAGAAAATCCTGAAATACCTGAAAAGGACTAGGATATGTTTCTCGTTTATGGAGGTGACAAAGAGCTCGTCGTAAATGGTTACGTCGATGCAAGATTTGACTCTAATCCAGATGACTCTAAGTCACAAACCGGGTACGTATTTATACTGAATGGTGGAGCTGTTAGTTGGTGCAGTTCCAAGCAGATCGTTGTGGCGGGATCTATGTGTGAAGCGAAGTACATAGCTGCTTCGGAAGTAGCAAATGAAGGAGTCTAAATGAAGGAGTTCATATCCGATATAGGTGTAATACCTAGTGCATCGGGTCCAATGAAAATCTTTTATGACAATACTGGAGCAATTGCCTTAGCAAAGGAATCCAAATTTCACAAGAGAACCAAACACATCAAGAGACGCTTCAATTCCATCCACGATCAAGTCAAGGAGGGAGACTATGAGATTTGCAAGATACACGCGGATCTGAATGTTGCAGACCCATTGACTAACCCTCTCTCATGAGCAAAACATGATCAGCACCAAGACTCCATGGGTGTTAGAATCATTACTATGTAATCTAGATTATTGACTCTAGTGCAAGTGGGAGACTGAAGGAAATATGCCCTAGCAGCAATAATAAAGTTGTTATTTATATTTCCTTATATCATGATAAATGTTTATTTTTCATGCTACAATTGTATTAACCAGAAAATTAGTACATGTGTGAATACATAGACAAACAAAGTTTCACTAGTATGCCTCTACTTGACTAGCTCGTTAATCAAAGATGGTTAAGTTTCCTGACCATTGACATGTGTTTTCATTTGATGAACGGGGTCACATCATTAGAGAATGATGTGATGGACAAGACCCATCCGTGAGCTTAGCATAATGATCGTTTAGTTTTATTGCTATTGCTTTCTTCATGACTTATACGTGTTCCTCTGACTATGAGATTATGCAACTCCCGAATACCATAGGAACACCTTGGGTGATATCAAACATCACAATGTAACTGGGTGATCATAAAGATGCTCTATAGGTGTCCCCAATGGTGTTTGTTGAGTTGGCATAGATCGAGATTAGGATTTTTCACTCCGTGTATCGGAGAGGTATCTCTGGCCCTCTCAGTAATGCACATCACTATGAGCCTTGCAAGCAATGTGATAAATGAGTTAGTTACAGGATGATGCATTAAGGAACGAGTAAAGAAACTTGCCGGTAACGAGATTGAACTAGGTATGATGATACCGATGATCGAATCTCGGGCAAGTAACATACCGATGATAAAGGGAATGACGTATGTTGTTATGTGCTTTCACCGATAAAGATCTTCGTAGAATATGTAGGAACTAATATGATCATCCAGGTTCCGCTATTGGTTATTGACCGGAGATTTGTCTCGGTCATGTCTACATAGTTCTCGAACCTATAGGGTCCGCATGCTTAACGTTCGATGACGATTTGTATTATGAGTTATGTGTTTTTGATAACTGAAGTTTGTTCGGAGTGCCGGATAAGATCACGGACATGATGAGGAGTCTCGAAATGGTCGAGACATAAAGAATGATATATTGGACGATATTATTCGGACACTGGATGAGTTTCGAGAGGTACCGGATAACTATCGGAGTGCCGAAGGGTTATCGGAACCCCCCGGGGGAACTAATCGGCCTTCATGGGCCTTAGTGGAGACAGAGGAGGGCCACAAGGGGCTGGACGCCCCCCCCCTTGCAGTCCGAATTGGACTAAGGGAAGGGGGTGGCGCATGATACGTCACCAACTTATCTATAATTTTCGATTGTTCCATGCTATTATATTATCCATGTAGGAAGTTTTATATGCATTTATATGCTATTTTATATGAATTTTCGGACTAACCTATTAACCTAGAGCCCAGTGCCAGTTTTTTGTTTTTTCCTTGTTTTTGAGTATCGCAGAAAAGGAAAACCAAACGGAGTCCAGTTGACCTAAAATTTCACGGAGATCATTTTTGGACCAGAAGAAGCCCATGGAGTACTGGAGATGGGCCAGAAGAGTCCTGAGGTCACCACGAGGGTGGGGGGCGCGCCCCCTACCTCGTGGCCGCCTCGGGGACCCCCCTGACTTGTTCCCGACCCCAACACCTCTTATATAACCCCAAACTTCCAAAAAGAAACCTAGATCGGGAGTTCCGCCACCGCAAGCCTCTGTAGCCACCGAAAACCAATCTAGACCCGTTCTGGCACCCTGCCAGAGGGGGGGGTCCCTCTCCAGTGGCTATCTTCATCATCCTGGCGCTCACCATGACGAGGAGGGAGTATTTCACCCTCGGGGCTGAGGGTATGTACCAATAGCTATGTGTTTGATCTCTCTCTCGTGTTCCTGATTCGGAACGATCTTGATGTATCGCGAGCTTTGCTATTATAGTTGGATCTTATGATGTTTCTCCCCCTCTACTTTCTTGTGATGGATTGAGTTTTCCCTTTGAAGTTATCTTATCGGATTGAGTCTTTAAGGTTTGAGAACACTTGATGTATGTCTTGCATGTGCTTATCTGTGGTGACAATGGGATATCACGTGATCCACTTGATGTATGTTTTGGTGATCAACTTGCGAGTTCCGTGACCTCGTGAACTTATGCATAGGGGTTGGCACATGTTTTTGTCTTGACTCTCGGGTAGAAACTTTGGGGCACTCTTTGAAGTTCTTTGTGTTGGTTGAATAGATGAATCTGAGATTGTGTGATGCATATCGTATAATCATACCCACAGATACTTGAGGTGACATTGGAGTATCTAGGTGACATTAGGGTTTTGGTTTATTTGTGTCTTAAGGTGTTATTCTAGTACGAACTCTAGGATAGATTCAACAGAAAGAATAGCTTCGTGTTACTTTACTACATATTCTTAAATAGATCGATCAGAAAGAATAACTTTGAGGTGGTTTCGTACCCTACAATAATCTCTTCGTTTGTTCTCCGCTATTAGTGACTTTGGAGTGACTCTTTGTTGCATGTTGAGGGATAGTTATATGATCCAGTTATGTTATTATTGTTGAGAGAACTTGCACTAGTGAAAGTATGAACCCTAGGCCTTGTTTCCTAGCATTGCAATACCGTTTGTGCTCACCTTTATCATTAGTTACCTTGCTATTTTTATATTTTCAGATTACAAAAACCTATATCTACTATCCATATTGCACTTGTATCACCATATCTTCGCCGAACTATTGCACCTATACAATTTACCATTGTATTGGGTGTGTTGGGGACACAAGAGACTCTTTGCTATTTGGTTGCAGGGTTGTTTGAGAGAGACCATCTTCATCCTACGCCTCCCACGGATTGACAAACCTTAGGTCATCCACTTGAGGGAAATTTGCTACTATCCTACAAACCTTTGCACTTGGAGGCCCAACAATGTCTACAAGAAGAAGGTTGCGTAGTAGACATCAAGCTCTTTTCTGGCGCCGTTACCGGGGAGGTTAGCGCTTGAAGGTATATATTTAGATCTTGCAATCGAATCTTTTAATTTCTTGTTTTATCACTAGTTTAGTCTATAAAAGAAAATTACAAAAAAAATGGAATTGAGGGTACCTCATATGCTTCATCTTTTTAATATCTTTCATGAAAATAAGGATTCCGATAATTGTGCCAAAATGCTAGAAGAAGAATGCATTAAAATGTTTGGCACTAAATCTGTAACATCCCAAATTTTCAATTTGGAATGTTATACATAGATCATTCATGCATATCATATTTTATTGCATTTTCGTTTTGCGATCCTCAAAATTCTAAGCAACCCAAGGACCCACGAAGAGAGTTGGGGATTTCACATTTTTCATATTTGAATTTTATCAAATATTGAAACAGGGATCATTTTGGTTTTAATAATTTTTCTCTCTGAAAATATTTCTTATTAAAATATATGAGAGGAGATAATATGACTTCTCCAAAATAAATGAGATATTGGAGGAAAAATATTAAAATCAAATAAATAATTTTATTCGAATTTTATTTGCGATTTTATTTGAATTAGAAAAATATGTATTTTTTTAAATTGCATTTTAGGGTCAACAAAATGTTCATCTTGTTCTAAATATTTTATTTAGATGGTGAAAATTTGTTTTGGTATCCTTAGATTTTTATTTTATTTTCTAGGATTTTCGGCGAATTCTGGTTTAAAAAAAATCCCACCGGACCGGACTTGGCCGAGGCCGAGCTGGCCCAGCCTGCGCCGCCTTCTCCCTCCTGTGCGTGAGATGGACTCACCGGCGTCCGCCTGCGCCATGCCGCCGGGCCGCCCCCTCCTCCAAGTCGACCTCGACCCCGACCCCTCCTCTTAAATACCCCTCCGCCGCTGCCCTACCCGCCACCCACCACCCCCGCCACCCAACGCCACCGCTGCCTACGCGCCCCGCCGCTGCAAGCCGTC